>NW_024725807.1:0-14314 GCF_018991925.1 Homarus americanus | reverse complement strand
TCTAGCTTTAATATAGTGTATACTGTTGAATACAAGGTGAAAAATTAATAATGATACTGATAATAATAATAATAATATAATAATGATACTAATATAATAATGATAATAATCATATATAAATGATTGTGAAAGTTACATTTATTGTTAGTTTTGTTGATATCGTTATTACCTCAGAAAATGTAAATTATTAAAAAAAATATATTGATGTCGTCTCTGATAACCAACACGTCTGTAAGTAACTCTGAGTTATAAAGCCTAGAGGAGTTATGCGGTGTGGCCGTTAAATGTTTTTTTGTTTTTGTTTTATTACTATTGGATATATTAGCTGAAGACCTGAGTTTGGACAAGGGGTTCGAGCCTGTATTGTGGACTGAAGTGTGAATATACAACACATTCCACGTTATTATCAACATCATCTACCTCTGTCAGGTGTTGCTGCCAGTACAGGGGGCAGGGGGTAATGTAAGATTGTTTACAATGAGGCAGACACACCTGGCAGTGAGGTGGTGACAAAAGACACTTTAGTGTAAACTGAGTGATACTGAGAGTAAACATTTGCTTTGTCTTAAAGCTCTCACTACGTGAACTTTGGCGTAACTTTATATCGCTACCAAAAATCTCACAGCTTGACACATTAGCTTGATCTAGGTGATGTTCAGTGTCATATCCAGTGTGTCACGAGGCATTGACAGTGAAACAGTTGTTAGTTTGATAGTTTATTATAAGCTTAGTGAGGTTATCCGTGAAGGTCAGTGAGCACACAGGGACCTTGAATCATGCCCAGAACTCGGTGCCTCCTAGCCAAGTCTTCACACTATTTGTAGACGAGGTCATCCTACAAGTGGTAAGTTACAGTGTTGCATTAGCTATGTGGTGTTGACAATGCTTATAATTTATAGGGTTCCCCCGTAATACTGGCGCCATTGTTTACACTACAAAATAATTTCTAGTGGTTGATATGTTTTTCACAAATATTTGAAATTTTATTTTTCTGTTTGTATTTCGATAAAATCTGTTGTGTAATTCAAGTTGGTTCCAAAATAAGATGTTGCCATTTCAGAGTGAGTACGGATATTGTTTATATATGTAGAATAATTCGTAATGACGAAAATGCACACTGATAAAATAAACTTGGTTTTCTCTATAAAATAATATTATTTATTAGCTAAACATTTGGACATTTACAATTGATTTTTATGCACAAAAATGTCTCTCTTCATAAGAAAATTACTTACATTTGTTTTCATTGTATGTACTTTCGGAAAATAAACTTATGACAGAAATTAAATTTGAAAAATATAAAGAAAAAATGCTCCTGTAGTCGCCGGTGTGCTTCTCAGCCTGGCAGTTGTATAATTGTTGCTCATTTGTACATTATTTTGTGTTATTTTTATAATCTAGAAAACAGACATTAAGATGCCATTATAAGCAAGTTAATAATGGGGAGAACAAGTGTGAACCTTCATGTAAAATATTATTTTAAAGAATTAGCAGCCAGAAAATTCGTAGTGAATTAAAGGATAAAAAGACAAAAACTTGCAGCTTATGATTGATAATTTAAAAAACAGGGTTAGAAGCCTATAGAAAATAACGTGTTCCTCCTAGTGTTATTATTTATTAAACAATAATTTCATATGATCTTCAGAACTGGCTGGTATTGAAACACACTGTAACAGATTATGAAGACAGGTACAGTACAGTACACAGTAAAGAAGAAACTGACGTTATACTGTTCCTCGTTCACCGTTAACAGTCTTGTAGGAATAATTGATGTACTCTTTATGGTGGGAGTAAACGACTCCTGCGCTGTAAGCATGAAAATCAGATTTTCCTTGGAGGCGCTGCTTGGTATGCAAGATCACGCAAGCTGTGTACTGACAGATAAGGGTGGAGGTGGTCGTAGTGTTGAGTGAGGGCGGGTGTAGTTTGTAGGTCAGACGTTGTGCGTTTTGTTACGCTCACACGCAACTTCCAAGCAGTTCCAGACGTCACATATATAGTTTCTCTGTCTAGTAGTAGTTGACTCAGCTGACCGGAGTACTTATAAGGTACACAGCAAGGCAGTAACTCCTGGCAACTAATAGTTTTTGTAAATGAGGACAGTAACGTACTGTACATTGAGTGAATCGTTTCGGACACTGGCCAGGGCTAGATCAATGTTTTGTTGACAGAAATCAGCTGATGGACCGAGATAAATGTTTACTGAGTTCTGCGTGTGGATATAAACGGCTCCGCTATCCTGGTGAATATTGACACACTGATGATGTACGATCCATACATAATGTATAAAGACGACCCATTACATGAATACAGATGGATAGTGACTGTGATGCACACGTAGTTACTTTCTCTCATGTCTTTCTCTCTCACTTTCACATTGACACACAAATACACACACAAGGCGTTAATCATCTATAGTACTCAAGATTTGGTGTGAGGAATTCATTTACTTCATAATTAGACATGACATACAGACTCATTGTGGTGTTTACTAAGAGTATTTGTCTGTTGGTATTCATGTGTCATCATCGTGGGAAGATTTAATGCCATATAGTTCAAGATTTACGTGGCTACCTAAGGTCACACGTGAAGCAGTCAATGGTCGGCAAAAAACCTCAAGCATATATTATATTAATGAAAATAAACCACTGAGTTTGTTTTCGTTTCGTTGGTGAATGTTTGGTTTAGCCTTTATTGTGTTAAGAGCTTGCGATGCCTGAGAGTCACTGTACGGGGTGACAGGAGTGTCTCAGTGTTTATGTTGCCTACTTAGTGTATATATATAATGTATATTTTATGTTTTTGTGGCTTGTCTCGCCTCCAATAGGTGTTTACCAGGTGGACTAACCTTGGGTGTAATGGCTTTTACGCCTTTACGTTAGTGTATTCAGATTGTCTTGAGCTAGTAAGGAATGCCATGAGAGTGTATGTATTACTCTGAGTGTAAATTTATGCCTGAGAATATGTTTGCATTGTCTTAAGTGTTCAATGACTGCATTAAGTAAGTCCGCAGTTATCCTGAGTCCTTGTGTTTATTTTCATATTTATTGTCTTAGTCCATGCATCTATCAAGAGTATATGTCCTGCCTTGATAAGAAGTGCACCGTCATGACTGTGTGTTTATATAATAAGTATGTGTGTGTGCGCGCGCGTTTGTGTATGTCGAGTTTCAAGTTTGTGTTCCGGTCAAGTGTATAATGTATACAGTCTCATGAGTGTATTACTATTGGTGTCTTCAGAACACTTAGAACTAGTGTTCAATCTTTGGGGTGTTGTCTTAGCGTTTAAATACCTGTAATGTTAGCACGAGCGACGACTCTTATTTCCAGGTGAGAATTAGCAGACTTAAGGAACCAAAACCCTGAACTATAAAACTGGGAACTTCAAAAGGTCACAAGTTGGTTCAAGATCACCTTCCACACCTCTCTAGTACTCTTATACGTGTCGTCTGATTATTTCCAAGATGACTAATGAAAAAGTAAATTTATAAGCAGATAATTTCATAAAAAAAATCAGGTGTCGGGTCACATTGGGAGTAAATCAGGGGATGAGTAGCACAGAATGACCCATAACATGTAATGGTAATGCAGTAAAGTGTTTGCGTCTATACAACCTCAATAGATGTGTCAGGAAGCTCACGTACACTGTCGACAGATACTAATATATATACAGAGAATATCATTTAACCATCAAGGGATCAGGCAGATGTGTTCATATCATTAAGAGTCAAATTAAGGCCTCAAGTGAAAGGCAAATTAATAATTGATCTCGAGTGATATGAATAATAAATTAGGCTGTGGGTGTAAACTGTAACAGTATCTCTCCACCGCCGCAGCACATTTATATCTCCTAGTTCTGGCCAACAGGTTCGCTCTTCAGTAATAGTAATTCTTCACAACTTTATGGGGTGATATGTTTTTTCGTTATTTGACACTATAAAAAAATACGACTCAAGAATCAAATCAAATAAACCATGAATGTAGATAAAAGGAATTACTTTTGTTTAAATAAAAAAGGATAATATAAAATGAATGCGTGATATATATCCAGTGTTTTGATTAATTTTGTTTTTGTGTAGACAGGTGGGAAGCTATTTTCTCTAACTCTTCATCTAATTATTTTTTCGACAGGACTGCCTGCATTGAGGTAGGGAAAATAAAAGTCAACAAATATAAGCCAGAGGTATTCATGGGTTAAGTGTGTGGCGGAGGGTGTTTACCGCCTCCTCCACGACTCAAATCAGGTTATACTTACTTGAGAAATCTTTAATCATTAACCATTACCTAAACTGCACTAATCACTTCATTAATATAACAGTTAACACTTAATACTAGTGAAGCGCTGACTCTGGTGGTCGTGTTCAGTGTGTTGTTGATATAAAGCATCTCCCATTAGCTTCTTTCATCATGGATAATAAATAAAATACAAGCCCCATTATCTTACAGGCTTCCACTCACTACACAACATCACTGAGCCTAACATTTCCGATTAAGGCATTATTCCAAGGCACCACTTTTAGCAATGTATAGTACAGATTTTTTCACCCAAGTACTGCGATATTCACTTAACTACACTCTCCACTTGCTGCTCCACCACTGCCGGGAAATAATATTTCATGATCACTAAAACAGGTGACAAAAAATAGAATGGGAACAAATAAAATAGAGACGCGACCCTCGTGGGTTCTTGTGATCGGCTTCCCATCGCCCTTGCGAGGTATGGGATCCCTACAAGATGGCGGCCGCTCACTCGAGCGCCGACAAAGGCTGTTTCGGTTATTAAATTTTCTCTCACAATCGCCACATTACAGAAACTTCATTTTTCAATTCACTACACCCTGGGTACGGGCTATTCACGTAACTAGTGTGTACTATCATCTACAATAGGCGAGAGGCAGATCTGGAAAACCAAGTTTCACATTCCGCTATTCGTTTCTCGTAATTCAATCGTCTTGAATATGGAGACAGCATAACACATTACAATTTACACTATTTTCTCTATACTATCATTATTTTTTTTTTTACAATTAACTTTGGAGTTTAGAAACGTACAGCTCGCCGAAGTTTCCCCACACTGAACTTTTATAAAGAAACTTCGGATTACCACTTGTTTTCTTGAACAATTGCAACTTATTAAAGCTGTCGTGTTGATTTTACCAATATATCACGATTTATCTTTTAATTTACCATTATAAAACACAGAGGAGAGGAAAATTCCTGCTTCATATATTATATTCTCGCTGAATGACAAAGAACTGTTTGTAAGACGCACAGGTTCCCTCTACACTACACTACACTCCACAGAAGAACAGTCTTGTGTATATCTGAGCATCACATACAGTTGTTAAGGACAGCATTACCTCCACCAGTACTGCTCCCTGCACTACATTATTTACTTGCCTTCATATTTTCACTTGGTATTATGTCGCTCATCACTGTGATAGTACTGAATTATTTTTTATAACTTCAAGTGAATAATAAGTTTTCTTATACATTTTTTTTCTTTATTTGAACAGAAGAATTTAATTGGGTAAAAAAATAAGTCCTTTTAGAAAAGCATATCTCGAATTCACAGCGCTCCTTCATCATGACCTTTCTTAGCTGAGAGGGACGAGGTGAAGCCATAGAGGACTGGTGGGAGGTACTGTGGCACACAAGCTTCCCCAGAGGTACTGCAGTAGTCGGGCGGCGATGTGCGCGTATTTCATCTACCCAGGGTACTGTTGGCGGAGCTGCGCCCTCACTCTCCATCCACTCTTGCGCTTGCCGCGTTTGGTAACTCAGGGTAATCTTGGTGACGTTGCTATCTCACCTTGTTTACACGTCCACTACCCCGTTGTTGTTGCTGCTGCTCCTGCCTGCACATGAAGATAGTAACTAATGTATTACTTCCTTTCTATCCACAATTTATTTCAGCACAGCGAGGGTATATTACAGGATTTCACTGACAGAATTTCTGTTCTGAGCACAGGTAAACACATAGACGGGTTATTCCTTGTTTACCCATGACTGGGGTACTAGATAAGTTGAGTAATAATCACTTAATATTCAGCACTGGATCCCTGGACCCCGGCAGCGACTAGAATAGCAGAAGCGGGCGGGTGTAGTGTCCTTCGGCTTACACCTTTGCACCCTGACACTCACTATTATGTTTCGTTATAACACTTCCACGTGCCGTGGTGCAGCTGTGCTCCCAGCCGGAGAGAGGCGATTATCACTATTTTTAGGGAGGATTTGCTTCCCCAACTCGGTACACCGGACTGAATGTTCACCATCGACAAACTTCCGCCGTCAAGCCCCGGGGGGACGCAATGACCTCCGCTTTGTTTACAGTTTCTCCGTGAGGCGGGGACACCTCCTGATGCCTCCAGCACCACACAGTACTTCACACCTTCTCGATACATACACCACTTTCATCTGTCAGCTAATCGATATCCGCGGAGTGGTCTGCTGGTTCATGCTAGAGCCACACGCCGCAGCGGATGGCTCGCACTACTGCAAAATCACTGGTTTGTCGCGCCTGCCTGGTGAGGTACGCCTAGCACGGGCGCCGCCTACTCACCACCACGCTGTATATCACACACGGTTGTATTATCAGGCAGACAAGCACTGCCTTATCAGCAGGAGGGGAAGCTGATAAGCTCGTTGTCTCCGATGCTGGATCAAGATGACAGATTTTGTCGTCTTTCGTACCGCCATGAGAGGCATGTGGACCGTGTTGGTTCCCAAGGTGCACTGGCAAGCAAGAGCTGTGCTTGACTTCTGCATGCACGCTCCTCCCCCTTCCCCCTCTCTTGCAGCGCTCTCTTCTGCCTGATGCGCGCCATGTGCATTTCCGCGCCTGGTCTGCTTGCAATTCCCTGTTTCAAATACAAATCATTAAACTATGGGTAGGGGAGAGGTCTCCCAATACAAACAGCCAACTATTAATTTGAATCGCTTGTCTGCTTTGCCACTAACTCTCCCTCATCGTGCCTGGCTCACGACTGAGCCACATTTGCTTGATTCATATCGTGCATGGCAGGCTAGCACCAAGTTACTTTAAAACCTTCGATCGTTGGCTCCCGACCTACTGCCAACCGGCATTCGGACATTAACCCAGAATCCCGCACCTCTCACCTTGACTCTCTCATGTCATCAACATATTCTTTACTATTAACACTGTATTGGTAACGAACATATACTTTTATAATGATATTCTTATTTTATTGATCTTTGCACACCGACGAGAGACGGGAAAGGTGTGAGGAGTGAGTGAGGGACAGTTGGCCAGGGAGAGGGTTTCTGGGTCACGGAGGGCTTCAGGGTGCAGACGGGAAGGTCTCGCCTCTATACAACAAGTGGCGCGCCGTGCCCATACATCCCCGCCACCACCCAGCCAACCACCTCTTGTCACCACCATTATTTTCCTCTCGCTTGTTTTGATTGAAATAACCCCTTCATGTTTATTTATTTCACATATTTTTTTCTTAATTGCCTGTTCTATGGAAGGTGTTGAACGACACGATTTTTTTACCATCATGAGTATTTGTTTCATTACCGTTTATGTTTATTTTGGGAACTATTTTATTTTTTAACTTTTCTTTTCAAAGGAAATTGCTTACGGTTGCAAATTCATTTTTACTGCAGTTTATGCAGGTCTTAATATGAAAAGAACGTATATCGTTTGACTTTTTTTTTCGTATTTTACACAACCATAATAGTAATCTTTTATTGTGATACTAGTTGGTACCCTCTCTCTCTCTCTCTCTCTCTCCTCCGTGTTCTCTGGTTGATAATAATTAATCGCAGCGTTTGTGGTCAGATTAGTGAGCTGAACACGCACACACGTACATGCGCACGCAGACACAGACACACACACGCACATACAATTGATAAGGAGGATCATAAATGAAGCGAAAGAAAGGTAAACTTAAGTCTTTTTTTATTCCTAAAATTTATGCCAATTTTAAGCACGTTGCAGCGTCACTACAGTGAGACAGGATCAGACGATTATTAATGTCTATTTATGCGACTCATTATCTTCCTCATTGCTTCGGGAAGATGAAGACTATGATATTTAGTATTTTAAGACACCATGTACAGTTAATGTAATAATGAGCAACAACAGTGATGTATATTTGTTGAACTGGTTGTCCGGGGCAGCTTGATTCGACCATAAAACAACAACAACTAAGCTGTGTTAACTATTCTTCATCAGCTGAATGCAAAAAAGCCTATCTGTGTGTGTGTGTAATAATAATAATAAAAATAATAATAATAATTAACGGTTTATTGAAAGAGCATGGCAGCCGGAAGGCTGAAAATATACAATTACATAATCGGGAATGGTTCTCTTGATTTACAAATGATGTACAAGTAACACACCACTAAGTACGTATTATATTCCCTGTGTAGTATATCACATATATCTGGGTGGTGTGCGGTTTTTTTTTTTTACGGGTATTAGACCACCCGGGCACAGGTCACTGGCCCACACCGGGACCTGGGGTGCGAAAATGTAATAATAATAATAATGATAATAATAATAATAATAATAATAATAATAATAATAATAATAATAATAATAATAATAATATAATAATAATTCAGATAAGTAAAATAAAATTAAAATAAAAAATAAAATAATGATAACAATGATAATAATAATAATAATAACAATAATAATCATAATAATAACAATAATAATTGCAATAATCATAATAAAGAACCATTAAGAAAAAAAAAAAAGATAGAGTGAGAAACAATATATATGTATGTTATGTTGTCAATGTTAAGAGAAACAATTAAGACCCTGCAATTGTGTGTAAATGAGGCAGAAAGTCAGATCAGCAACCTGGGACTTGGTCACAATTTTCGTGTTGCCATATGGCGGTAGTACCTCCCTGTTTGGTAGCTGCCTATCTACCTACTACCTACCTCACTAGCTAATTATAGCCCACGTGTGGAGTAGGTCGAGTATAACCACGTACACACCATTAATAATTATACATCTTTGTGGAGTAGGTCGAATGTTTGTTTAGTTTTGTTTACTTCTCGGCCTCCAAACACTCACACGATGTTTTCATTCGGTTTTGGTGTTGTTTTTTATGAATTTTTTTTTCAAGATTTCGAGTTATTATTATTTATATTTTCAGCTTTTTATTTGTTATTTTTACATTTTTATCTTTATTGTAATGTTATTATATATATTATTATTATTATTATTAATATTATTATTATCATCATCATCATCATCATCATCACACATGCACCATGATGTATTGAAGAGGAAGTTTTTCTCCACATATATTAAGGAGTGAACGTGGCTAACTGAAGACCCTCTTGGCGGCGTCCTGAAGGCCCCCAGTTCAAGTCGCTATTACCTCCTAGGGATCCTTCTCGCCGGTGTGCTGAAGGTTCCCGTCCATTTTATAGTGTCACCAAGTTAAAGATTAACCCAGGTAGGGACTTGGATGCCTTTCCCGCGTGAGAGTGAGAGATCAAGGTTACCAGGTTAATTAATGAGGCAGGACAGGTGGGAAGCTTACCTGAGAACAAGATTGTTTACGTTGTATAGCTTCGGCATATACCAGGTTATTTTTCTTCTAAGAGGGTGTAAAATTTTAGCTTATTTATTAGCTTATATTATTATTATTATTATTATTATTATTATTTTCTCGATTTTTTTATCGCCGTTTCTTATCAAATTATCTTTCTTCTTTATCTTGTCATTTGATTATTGATCCATTTACTCATGAACTAATTAGACTTTCTGGATATATATTGGATTCATTAGTGCCAATTTAGGTTAGACACTCAGACTCCTTACTACTGCTGTTACCACCACTTGTGATAATAATAATAATAATTGTATCAATAGTAAAAACAAACGGTAATAGCAACATTATATATTTTGTTCTAATATACACCATTCATTACACTACCACAAGTCGTCTCCTGTCGCGATGAGGAACTGTCTGTCACACACACACACACACACACACACACACACACACAGGACACCAACCTCGACTTCCCGGAAAAGCCAGTGCAAAAACGTGACAGTCACCTCACGGACACGCGGCAACTCTCTCCCCAGCCAGAGTGCAACTTAATCCCCTGACGTCTTGGCTTGAGTGCTGTGTGAGTGTTGGAGGTCTCGTGGATGTGTTGGAGGTCTCTTTAAGTTATGAAGGTTATATCGGAGCACTGGAGGTCTCGTAGAAGCGTTGTGATAGTACATATTGTTGTTTGTGGTTATTGATGACGTTATTGTTGTGTTTGTTGTCGTGTTTTGTTGTTATTGTTAGTTTGTTGTTATTGTGTTTATTGTTGTTGTTCTTATGTTCGTTGTTGTTCTTGTGTTCGTTGTTGTTATTGTTGTTGTGGGTTTTTTGTGTTGTTATTATGGATATTGTTATATGTTGTGTTTGTTGTCGTGTTTTGTTGTTATTGTGTTTATTGTTGTTGTTATTATTGTTGTTCTTGTGTTCGTTGTTGTTATTGTTGTTGTGGGTTTTTGTGTTGTTGTTATAATGGATATTGTTATATGTTGTGGTTATTGTTGTGTGGATGTCGTGGTTATTACTGTGTGTTGTTGTGGCTGTTATGTATATTATATAAAACCCTAGCGTGAAGAATACAAGAACTGTAGACCATAAATACGGCTCATGCAACAGATTCAGACAACATTGACGCCATGTGAGGGATTCAACCACCGACTGAAATACTAAACATCCTTTGTATATTGTATATCGCCAAAGCTGTAGTACGTAGACTTATTTCTGTAGGATTGGAGATTTATTAATACACGGTTGAATACACTGGTAAAAATATATGAAGAGAAATCGTGAATTATAGATAAGAAGGAATCCATCACCGGGGAGTGTAAACAAACTATGGCTGTGTTAGATTATTCATTACACTCGTTGGTATAGACCCGTTCCATGACCCCAGTTAAGGGCTCGTTTGAACACTTTCACCTCGTCCACACAGGTCGTCGTCTACAAGATGCTCTGATGTGTGAAATAGTTTATGCTTCGTTATTTGATTTTTCTCTGTTAGCTTTTGTCCAGTTTCCCTTCACTTTCACAAATGAAATTGTTTTTTATAAGTCAGTGCGAAAAAGGTAGATTAATGAGGATTATGCGTGTGTAGTCAACCTCGGGGGGAGCGGTGTGTGTGTGTTGTGTGTTGGGGTTAAATTACATTTCGTATACACAGTTTATTTTGTAGTCTTACCTAACAAAGCCTCCAGAGACAGGCGGTAGTGACTCCTCGAGGGATATATTGACGTAACAATTTAAACCAATTCTCTCTTGCCCTATCAAAAGACCACAAGCTCTTCTCCTGTCTCTAAAGAATTGGCATCCATTTGTAATTTTGATCGGAAACAGCTTTTTTTATATATTCTGTATAGCTCTCATCAATTATGACTAACTGGTCTTCTTCAAGGTCATATGAGGGCATCCCATATAGATCCAGTGCTAGTTAGTACAGGGTGAAATCGGAGTACCTGGAGAAAACCTGTCATGTTTGGTAAGGGTATACTGGTTAACACCCTTTTCACATCCGACCCAAGAAAGTATCGAACCCAAGTCACAGTGGTGAAAGGCCAGGGCTCGACCACCCTTAGCAACCTTCAGCTGTAGTCTGTGTGTACTGTAACTGTCGGAGTTTCCACCTCGTTATTAACTCTATTGAAGACAAAATTGATTCCTGTAGTTGCTACTAATGTCCAGCAACCTGACCTGACCTTACCTGACCTGACCTGACCTAACCTAACCTATATACGCTAAATGTCTCAATAAATGGTAATAAGAGAAGTTATTTGGTTACAGTGTACTCGCCATGGAAGAGCAATGGAACCAGTGAGTCGGGTTCTTACATCTCCATTTACAAGATAATTCAGCTAACGAACCTTTGAGAATCTGGGCTCAACTTAAACATGGGAAGAGGGAAGTTTGCTGTGTCGGTGGCCGTGAGTGTGCTCGCCGGTGTGTCTTGCATCACGCAATATTTAGATCACCAGACTAGGCGGTCCTCTGTCGATTTACCCTGGAACGCCAATTTCTGGATAAAATATATATGTTGACTGTAGCTGGTTCGATGAATGTGTGTATGTGTGTGTTTAATTGTGTTAGTGCGTTTGCGTGTGTAGGTGTGCGCACATGTATGTGTATGTGTGTTAATGTATGATGGTACTTGATGATAAGACTATTTTAGACTCACTCAAACATAAAAGAACACAATGGAAAAACAAAATCTTAGGGACATCAGAAATCATTTATACCATCTGTCTCTTGACCAATGCCCGCTAGTATGTGTAGAATCTTGTCCCAGTGTTTGTTGTGGAATTGAGATCGTTCTTGGACCCCATTAACAAGAGAGAGGTTAGTATAGGTAAAGAACGTTGATTATCTTAATAATTAAAGCCATAGAGGTAAAGAAAATTGAAAGACAAATATTGAGATCGTTCTTGGACCCCATTAACAAGAGAGAGGTTAGTATAGGTAAAGAACGTTGATTATCTTAATAATTAAAGCCATAGAGGTAAAGAAAATTGAAAGACAAATAGGTTGGGTTAAGGAGTGTTTATTTTCTGTCGGAACACCACCAGTAAAGGAGTCATGCCGGAAGACGATGAGTTTCTGTTTTTATGCTTTGCTGTGGTGCTTCCAGGCCCAGTAAAAGACGACGATATTTTACATTTCTCTGTCTGTCTGTCTGCCTGTCTGTCATTTGTCTGTCTTTTTGTACATCTCTCACACTTTCACTCATCTTCATATGTCTGACAGTTTCTACATCTGTTACTCAATCTCAGTGATGCATCGATATCAACCATCTTTCTCTTTCATTTTCCCTTCCCTCACACACTCGTCATAAAATAAAACACTTTCCCCACATACTACAACATTCCCGACAATGAACTTCGTGTTTCCCCTCAACTCACCCCAGGAGCCACCTGTACTAAGACTTCCTCACTGCACCCGGCAGGTAGGGGGTAGAGAGGCCCCTGAATCGCTCGCTGCGGGGAACACACAGACATAATTACACATTCAGACCACAGACTAGCCCATTTCCCCCTCGTTTTTGTCCCATTTTTCCTCGTATTCATGTAGTTATTTGCAGTGGTTGTAATGGCAGCTCTTCAACCCCTTCCCTCTTCAATGGCGGGGCTTAATAGACCCATTGTTTCACCTCCGTTGACCCGCTGAGGAAGGAAATTGTTCTTTATGTCTGAAGTTGCTTAACCGCAGTCTGTGATGGGCTCCGTGTAATGCCTTAGATTACCTCGATCAATGATAGTTAGTTCTGTAGAGTGTAACGGTTGGCATGAGCGGGAGGTGACCGGTTAATTGGCATGTTTGATGTCACTGTTGTCCGGGAGAAATTATTTAATTACACCTCTCTTGTAATTAACAAAAGAATTATTAGTGTGTTGGTACTCTATATGTAATAGGTTGGCCTTGATTACTGTGATGCTGATCGTCGTTTTGCGATTCGGTAAACATGGTCAGTGACATGTCTCACAACACATAGGTTACGGCTGTCAGTGGCCGAGATATCTGACATGATATTGAAGGTTGACATGAACCGTTTACATCTGTGAGGTCAGGTTTAAAGGTCTGCAAATATGTGTGACGTCATTGGTGATTGGCAGTGTAGATTCTTGTTGCCTCTTGATAGCTGTCATTGGTTGTTGACCAAGGTTGAGGCTCGGGTGATTGGAAGATGTGTGACGTCACGACGGACGTTTGGATGAAGCACGATGTAACTTGTATGTTTGCCTAAAGACCACAAGAGGCACACATGCGGAATAATGTACACACATACATTTGTGTTTCTGCGAAAGTGTGCACAAGCTCGAAAACAAATTATCTAACTTTCAGAATTATCAGTCAGGATTATATATATATGTAACCGGTCGGAATTTACTGGACTTTAATTTCTCACTTGACTTGGGGTTTATTAAAAATTAATAGATGGTAATGGCAGTGGAAGCGCCCCTTTGAGAAAAATCCCGAACCAGCACAAGAACACTTAAATCTACTAAACAAAATGAATTGTCCGTGACCCGTGGAAGGATAGCGTCTGTGACTGGGATGAATGAGACACACTGTAAAATTTAGACACTTATATTCCCTCCAACACTACAAACACAATCAAATAATGGTACACCAATATGCCCACCTCTTAACTTGAACTTAAAACACTACTCTGGGGAATAAAAGTTATACATGATATAGAAATTATTAGAAACTCAGGCAACAACAAATTTGAAGTATTAAGAAATGTTGCTTGCACACATTAAACAGGCCTTAAGGGCTTTC
>NW_024725806.1:0-5427 GCF_018991925.1 Homarus americanus | reverse complement strand
TTCCTACCCCTCCCCAACCTCACCTCCCTAGCCCTCCCCAACCTCACCTTCCTAGCCCTCCCCAACCCCACCACCACCATGACTGCTCTCTCTCTCCCCCGGCGCCAATGGTACTGATAACATTTCACCTCGTGTCAAAACAGCCTCATATATATGCCACATTAACATCTGAATGTATATCTTGTTATTATCATTTGTGTGACGGCCGAATTATTTTTGTTTCATCTACGTAAAACTGGGAAGATTAAGTATATTACAAACTTATAAAGGATAGGGATTTTTTTTTCAAAGTTTCCCCAGATTTTAGACTGATTCTCGTGACGATATAACTGAGTTCTGGGTAAAGTTAAAATACAAGATTCTTTTTTTTCATCAGACGACTAATAATGCTCTCTCTTCAGGTGATGTTAGACTCGTCAAAGTTACCTGGTCAACCACTTCCGGTCACCTCTCACCTAGTCAACCACTTCCAACCACCTCACCTGGTCAACCACACTTCCGACCACCTCTCACCTGGTCAACCACTCTCCAACCACCTCACCTGGTCAACCACTTCCGACCACCTCTCACCTGATCAACCACCTCTCACCTAGTCAACCACCTCTCACCTGGTCAACCACTTCCAACCACCTCTCACCTGGTCAACCACTTCCAACCACCTCTCACCTAGTCAACCACCTCTCACCTAGTCAACCACCTCTCACCTGATCAACCACCTCTCACCTGGGGAAGGCAGGGGGGGGGGAGTGGGGAGTAAACTGATTTACATAAAAGGTATTATTTTAGTCTATATAAGTCTAAAGGGTTTTAAAGTACGTGGTGATTCTAGTAAGCTTGGTGTGTTTTTATTTTGTGTTTTATTTTGTTTTTTTCATCTACGACTCCACTTATCGCCTTAGGGTTGTTTTCGATACATACTTCAGTCACTTAACACTTACCTGAAGACATTTCTAAGTTAGCCCACGACACTTAACTTCACTTAACATTTATGAAGACACGAGTTGATCCACGACACTTAACACTTATGAAGACACAAGTCAACTTTCTTCACTTAAAACTTTAAAACACAAGAATAAACACACACACATATATATAAACCTTACCTTGACCTATGCACTAACGAATGACCAAAGTAAACCAATAAACCATCTGGAAAATAAAACTAAACCTCTACCTGTACCAAAAATAAAAATTAAAATAAAAAAAATACTCACGTGTTCTCCTGCTGTTGCTGCGCGGTCACCATCGTCAGTAGGAGCCAGAGGAACACCCACATCTTGTCCTTGGTCTTGTATACTCGGGCGTGCCAGATAACCTTCTTGTGTCCTTTGTCTCGCCTTGCCTCACCTCACCGCCTTGATCTCACTTGGCTCGATTCCAGACACACTCGGGTGGAAACTGTCCTCGGTCTCGATTCACTTCATAAAAGGTATCGGTTTATTAGTCTCAATTCACTTCATAAAAGGTTCACAATCTCGACTTACTTCATAAAGGCTTCGGTTCAGTATCAGGACGAACCAACACCTTTCCAACACCTCACTCAACACTTAATAAAATACATCAGATTATATTGTATATATATATATTCCCAGTATGATTTTGATTCCCTCTTGAAAATATTAATAACCTCTTCAGAATATTATTTTCCTAAATATGATCACGATTAAACTCACCACTTGGAAAACCTAATCTAACCAAGTGTTTTAAGAGTCACCAGGCTGGTCTACTGTAGGTCAAGGTTCACTCTACACGGTCAATTTAGTGATGTCTCGGTTGTGCACTGGTTTGTTTTATCGAGGTTAAGTACACTGGTTTGTAATACCGAGGTTCATTATACTGGTGGTTTGTATTATCGAGGTTTATTACACCAGTTCATATTATCGAGATTTTGTACACTATTTCACATTATCGAGGTTCAGTACACTGGTCTATGACATAAAGGTTCACTACTCTGGTTTATATTATAGAGGTTCAGTACACTGGTTCATTACACTGGTTTATATTATCGAGGTTCAGTACACTGGTTCATAGTATCGAGGTTCCGACACAAAAGTTGACGAGACTTTCGCCAGATAAACACAACTCGAGACACGTTCCCGGCAGTACGTACACCACAGAGGTCGAGAGAGAGAGACCGAGAGAGAGTTTCTGGAATCTTACACACAAACACTTTCAGAAGTTTGTCAACGTGTAGTACTACAAAGTGTCTATTCGTTCCTTAATTAAAATCAAAGTCATTTTCTATAGAAGATTAAGAAACTATCAATATCTTTTACTTCTCGATGGTATTTTATATATCAATGAAATCCAATATTATGTAGTTTTTAGTTATTAATTTACCTTTGCTGTAGTTTCTAGTATCTGCACTCTGAAATTTTCCCGATAATCCACTTTAAATTATGATGAGGAATTTCGAGCGATTATTATCTGCACTTAAATATATATATATATATATATATATATATATATATATATATATATATATATATATATATATATATATATAAAACTTACGACACTGCTGTTCCTCTAGAAAAATAAGCTTACGAAACAGTTTGAACACCCACCAAAGTTTCTTAACAAGCACACAAACTTTTTTCTTCTGGGGATATTACCGACGACGTACACACACACACACACACTCTTGTAAAATACCTTCTAACAACACTGAGACGACTGTTCTAAGCTTCACCGTCTTCGGAAACCATCAACTTAATTCCCACTAAGAAGAAGAAACAAAAAACATCTCTTCATTCCCGTCAGTGTGAGGAGGCGGCGAGCGGTTGGCAGAGAGAGACGAAGACCCAGAGAGTAATGTTTTCAGCGTCACGTAGCACACACTCCAGCTGGCCTAATGACACCACCATTCACGATCCAAAAAAAAACACGGACCTAGAAGAAGAAAATACGAGAGATGAATATAGTCTGATCTTACTGAGAGAGAGAGAGAGAGAGAGAGAGAGAGAGAGAGAGAGAGAGAGAGAGAGAGATATACACAGGAGAATAATACCAAATGTCTCGTAAGATATATGCCATCAAGTACACTATAATCTCTCTACATATAATAACAGGACGTGTCACTGGTTTACCATCAGTGTTCACATATTACAATCACTGGTTAACCATAAACAATTAACGTTGTAGTCACTGGTTAACAATACAGTCACTTGATAACCACCATCACAAGTCAACCTAACACACACACACACACACACACTGTTCCTCGGTGCTTCATCTCCCCTGTTATCTTCATCAAGGGAGGAGGGGACCACAAGGGCTTATTACGCCTCCTCCCCTTAACCACCTTTCCAATAGTCACCCCTCAATTCATCTATTTAATGATTCATATATTACTAAATAGTTAAATTTTTTTCTATATAACTGTTTTTATAGTTTGAATCATAAAGGTTAAAAGAGAAGTAATGTTTCCTTATGTTGTTGTTTTTTCTTAACACTGATATGTGAATTTTGCAAACACATAAACGCACTAATAACATAAGAACATAAGAATGGAGGAAACTGCAGCGGGCCTATTGGCCCATACTGGGCAGTCCCGTTTACACCCAACCCCTATTGCTCATATGAGCATCCAACCTATGGTTGAAGCTATTCAGCGTATTCGAGTTAATGATGATATTTGGCAACTTGTTCCATTCAACCACTACTCTGTTTCCAAACCAGTGTTTACCTATTTCACGCTGGTTGGATAGTTTGAGTACCTTTGTAATGTCCCCTTTGTTTAGCCCTGACTTCCACTTATACACCTCTATCAGGTCGCCCCTCGCTCTACGTCTCTCGAGGGAGTGCAAATTAAGATACTTTAACCTGTCTCTATACTCAAGGTTCCTAATCTTGCGTGATTAGATCATGTCATTTTCACTGAATTCTTCGAGATTCTGCTCCGTCTCTGTAATACGGTGACCCAAAATGATAGTAAGACCTAGAGTCAAATAAACAATGTGTTTTGCTCATCAACAAGAGCTAATAAGTATAGAGTTTCAAACAAAGAGTGTTAATTACAAGACAAAGATCATCCTAAAGGCTAAATCTTGGGCGGCAGACCACACCTGGTTACGCAGTTCAGTTTCTGGTCTCGCCGTATTTAGAATGGATATGAAATCCTTGAAAAATTCGGCGAAGGTGACACAAGCTAATATGAGCATTAGGAACGCCGAGTAGAGACGGGTTAGCTTCCTTAATTTGCACTCCCTCGAAGACGACAGGTGAAACGATATGATTGGTATTATAAATAGGTCAGGGGCTAAACAAAGGGACGTTGCAAAGGTATAAACTATACAACAGGGGTGAACTCGTAATAATGGTTTAAATTGAACGTTTGAATTTGGAAGCGCGAAATAGGTAAACATTGGTTTGGAAATAGAGTAGTGGATGAATGGAACAAGTTACCAAATGTCATCGTTAACTCGAAAACGCTGATAGCTTCAAACTTAGGTTGGATGGATATATGAGCAATAGGGGTTGGGTGTAAATGGGACTGCCCAGCTGTAGTTTCCTCCATTCTTATGTTCTTATTACTATTCACCCCGTACGGTCAAAGACAATGGTTCGAGACCCCCCCCCCCGCTAGAGTATTATAGGGGACTAGGATACTATATCTGGTTGTGTGTATGTTAGTCCGTGTACACACTTGGGAGAGCTTGCTGATAATGGAACAACACACAGGTGGATTTAGTGCTACATGAAGCCGTGGGGGAGGTGACCCTATGCTATTGTTGAAGGTTAACAAGCGCGGTATTCGCTCTTGTTATGTTGGCAACTGTTATATCAAGCACCTGTTATATCATCTGTTATGCCACTCTGAATCACAGCAAGAAAAGACTTGTGTGCGTGGAAATAAAATAACAACAAAATGATATAATTCAACCCAAACAAAAAAGTAAATTTGAACCGAAAACAATAATAAAAACAAGATATAATCCTTAAAAAAATTACATACGCCAGAGAACAGGAAACTATCATACAGAAATAAATTCTACCAATACGAACACTTAAGAGTATTAACTTAGGACTACCTTATACTAGGATAGCTTAGGCCCTTAAACTATAACCATACTTCCATCACTGATAAACAAGAACTATAGGCCTATCATAATTTTGTACAGCAGACAGAACGAATAATATGACTAGTTTGGGTTAATGTATCATCTTTATGTACCGATGATCCATATATTAACATGACAATTATTACTATATTATTTTGAGAGAGGTGGAGTCTGACAGGCCTAGGTGGGGGAGGAGTTAACCTAAATGTTTGGTAATGAGACAGTAAACTCGGTGTTGACGTTCAGTGGGGGTGTGTATGTAGTGCTCAACAGTGTGGGTATGGGATAACTTACGGGCCTGTGTTCCTGTGCCACTACAGTATGATGAAGAGTATAACCAGCACTTGGTAAAACATCATGATTT
>NW_024725805.1:0-9412 GCF_018991925.1 Homarus americanus | reverse complement strand
CAGGGGACTTTGTTTCTCTCGATTAGGGGACTTTGTTATACTCGACCCGGGGCCTTTGTTATGCTCGACCAGGGGCCTTTGTTATGCTCGATCTAGGGCTTTGTTATACTCGATCAGGGGACTTTGTTATACTCGATCAGGGGCCTTTGTTATACTCGATTAAGGGACTTTGTTATACTCGATTAGGGGACTTTGTTATACTCGATCAGGGGACTTTGTTTTACTCGACCAGGGGACTTTGTTTTACTCGATCATGGGACTTTGTTATACTCGACCAGGGGACTTTGTTTCTCTCGATCAGGGAATTTTGTTATACTCGACCCGGGGACATTGTTTTACTCGATTAGGGGACTTTGGTATACTCGACCAGGGGACTTTGTTATGCTCGACCAGGGGCCTTTTTTTTATTCGCTCAGGGGACTTTGTTATACTCAATCAGAGGTCTTTGTTATACTCGATTAGGGGCCTTTGTTATACTTGACTAGGGGACTTTGTTTTACTTGATCAGGTGACTTTGTTTCTCTCAATCAGGGGACTTTGTTATACTCGCCTTCGGACTTTGTTTTACTCGATCAGGGGACTTTGGTATACTCGACCAGGGGACTTTCTTATGCTTGACGAGGGGCCATTTTTTTATTCGCTCAGGGGACTTTGTTATACTCAATGAGAGGTCTTTGTTATACTCGATTAGGGGCCTTTGTTATACTTGACCAGGGGACTTTGTTTTACTCGATCAGGGGACTTTATTATACTCGATCAGGGGACTTTGTTACACTCGATCAAGGGACTTTCTTATACTCGATCAGGGGACTTTGTTATACTCGATCTGGGGGCTTTGTTATACTCGATCAGGGGACTTTGTTATACTCGATCAGAGGTCTTTGTTATACTCGATCAGGGGACTTTGTTATACTCGACCAGGGTGCTTTGTTGTTCTTTTGATCATGGAATTTGCTTTAATTCGGCGAGGAATTTTGTTATACTGAATCAGGGGACTTTTTATATTTGATCAGGGGTCTTTGTTATACTCGATCAAGGGGGCTTTGTTATACTCGATCACGGGACTTTTTTATACTCGATCAGAGGACTTTGTTATACTCGATCAGGGGACTTTGTTTTACTCGACCAGGGGACTTTGTTTTACTCGATTAGTGTACTTTGTTATCCTCAATCAGGGGACTTTGTTTTTCTCGATGAGGGGGCTTTGTTATACTCAATCAGGGGACTTTGTTATACTCGACCAGGGGACTTTGTTATACTCTACCAGGGTGCCTTTGTTATGCTCGATCATTTGAATTTGTTATACTCGATGAGGGGACTTTGTTATACTGAATCAGGGGACTTTTTATATTTGATGAGGGGTCTTTGTTATACTCGATCAAGGGGGCTTTGTTATACTCGATCAGGTGACTTTGTTATACATGATCAGGGGCCTTCGTTACACTCGATCAGGGGACTTTGTTATACTCGACAAGGGGACTTTGTTATACTCGACCAGGGTGCCTTTGTTATGCTCGATCAGGGGACGTTTTTATACTCGACCTGGGGCCTTTGTTATGCTCGACTAGGGGACTTTGTTATACTCGATCAGAGGACTTTGTTATACTCAATCAGGGGACTTTGTTATACTCGACCTGGGGACTTTGTCTTACTCGATCAGGGGACTTTGTTATACTCGACCAGGGGACTTTGTTATACTCGATCAGGTGCCTTTGTTATACTCGATCGGGGGCCTTTGTTATACTCATTCAGGGGACTTTGTTATACTCGATCAGGTGACTTTGTTATATTCGTTCATGGGACTTTGTCATACTCAATCAGGGGGCTTTGTTATACTCGACCAGGGTGCCTTTGTTATGCTCGATCAGGGGACTTTGTTATACTCGATCAAGGGACTTTGTTATACTCAATCAGGGGACTTTCTTTTACTCGATCAGGAGACTTTGTTTTACTCGACCAGGGGACTTTGTTATGCTCGACGAGGAGCCTTTTTGTTATACTCGATAAGGGGACTTAGTTATGCTCAACCAGGAGCCTTTTTGTTATACTCGATCAGGGGACTTTGTTATACTCGATCAGGGGACTTTTTTATACTCGATCAGGGGACTTTGTTATACTCGACCAGGGGACTTTGTTTCTCTCGATTAGGGGACTTTGTTATACTCGACCCGGGGCCTTTGTTATGCCCGCCATGCTGACCAGGGCCTTTGTTGTGCTCGATTCAGGGCTTTGTTATACCTTTATCAGGGGACTTGCTACTCGATCAGGCCTTTGGTTATACCGGATTACGGACCTTTGTTACACTCGATTAGGGACTTGTTATACTCGACCAGGGGACTTTGTTTTACTCGACCAGGGGACTTTGTTTTTCTCGATCAGGGGACTTTGTTATACTCAACCAGGGGACTTTGTTTCACTCGATCAGGGGATTTTGTTATACTCGACCAGGGGACTTTGTTTTACTCGATTAGGGGACTTTGGTATAATCGACCAGGGGACTTTGTTATGCTCGACCAGGGGCCTTTTTTTTATTCGCTCAGGGGACTTTGTTATACTCAATCAGAGGTCTTTGTTATACTCGATTAGGGGCCTTTGTTATACTTGACTAGGGGACTTTGTTTTACTTGATCAGGTGACTTTGTTTCTCTCAATCAGGGGACTTAGTTATACTCGCGTTCGGACTTTGTTTTACTCGATCAGGGGACTTTGGTATACTCGACCAGGGGACTTTCTTATGCTCGACGAGGGGCCTTTTTTTTTATTCGCTCAGGGACTTTGTTATACTCAATGAGAGGTCTTTGTTATACTCGATTAGGGACCTTTGTTACACTTGACCAGGGACTTTGTTTTACTCGATCAGGGGACTTTATTATACTCTATCAGGGGACTTTGTTACACTCGATCAGGGAACTTTCTTATACTCGATCAGGGGACTTTGTTATACTCGATCAGGGGGCTTTGTTATACTCGATCAGAGGACTTTGTTATACTCGATCAGAGGTCTTTGTTATACTCGATCAGGGGACTTTGTTATACTCGACCTGGGGACTTTGTCTTACTCGACCAGGGGACTTTGTTTTACTCGATTAGTGTACTTTGTTATCCTCAATCAGGGGACTTTGTTTTTCTCGATGAGGGGGCTTTGTTATACTCAATCAGAGGACTTTGTTATACTCGACCAGGGGACTTTGTTATACTCTACCAGGGTGCCTTTGTTATGCTCGATGAGGGCTTTTGGTTATACTGAATCAGGACTTTTATATTTGATGAGGGTCTTTGTTATACCTGATCAAGGGGACTTGTTATACTCGATCAGTGATTTGTTATACATAAATAGGGCCTCGTTACACTCGATCAGGGACTTGTTATACTCGTGACCAGGGGACTTTGTTACACTCGACCAGTGCCTTTTGTTATGCCTGATCAGGGACGTTTTATACTGACCTGGGGCCTTGTTATGCCTCGACCAGGACTTTTGTTATACCTGATCAGAGTGACTTGTTGGCACTCCAATCAGGGACTTTGTTATACTCGACCTGGGGACTTTTGTCTTACCCGATCAGGGGACCTTATACCTGACCAGGGGATCTTTTGTTATACTCGATCAGGTGCCTTTGTTATACTCTGATCGGGGCCTTTATACCTATTCAGGGACTTTTGTTATACCTGGATCAGGTGACTTTGTTATATTCGTTCATGGGACTTTGTCATACTCAATCAGGGGGCTTTGTTATACTCGACCAGGGTGCCTTTGTTATGCTCGATCAGGGGACTTTGTTATACTCGATCAAGGGACTTTGTTATACTCAATCAGGGGACTTTCTTTTACTCGATCAGGAGACTTTGTTTTACTCGACCAGGGGACTTTGTTATGCTCGACGAGGAGCCTTTTTATTATACTCGATAAGGGGACTTTGTTATACTCGATCAGGAGACTTTGTTATACTCGATCAGGGGAGTTTGGTTATATTCGACCAGGGGACTTTGTTTCTGTTGACATGGAGACTTTGTTATACTCGACCAGGGGAATTTGTTATGCTCAACCAGGGGCCTTTGTTATGCTCGATCCGGGGCTTTGTTATACTCGATCAGGGAACTTTGTTATACTCGATTAGGGGCCTTTGTTATACTCGATTAGGGGACTTTGTTATACTCGATCATGGGACTTTGTTATACTCGATGAGGGGACTTTGTTTTACTCGACCAGGGTACTTTGTATTACTCGATCAGAGTACTTTGTTATACTCAATCAGGGGACTTTGTTTTTCCCGATGAGGGGGCTTTGTTATACTCGATCAGGGGACTTTGTTATACACGACCAGGGGACTTTGTTTCTCTCGATCAGGGGACTTTGTTATACTCGACCCGGGGACTTTGTTATGCTCGACCAGGGGCCTTTGTTATGCTCGATCCGGTTCTTTGTTATACTAGATCAGGGGACTTTGTTATACTCGATCAGGGGATTTTGTTGTACTCGTTCAGGGTCTTTGTTATACTCGATGAGGGGCCTTTGTTATACTCGATCAAGGGACTTTGGTATACTCGATCATGTGACTTTGTTATACTTGTTCAGAGGACTTTGTTATACTCAATCAGGGGACTTAGTTTTACTCGAGCAGGGGGCTTTGTTATATTCGATCAGGGGACTTTGTTATACTCGATGAGGGGGCTTTGTTATACTCGATCATTGGACTTTGTTATAGTCGTCCAGGGGACTTTGTTATGCTCGACCAGGGGACTTTGTTATACTCGATCAGAGGACTTTGTTATACTCAATCAGGGGACTTTGTTATTCTTGACCAGGGGACTTTGTTTTACTCGATCAGGGGACTTTGTTATACTCGACCAGGGGACTTTGTTATACTCGGTCAGGTGGCTTTGTTATTCTCGATCGGGGGCCTTTGTTATACTCATTCAGGGGACTTTGTTATACTCGATCAGGTGACTTTGTTATATTCGTTCATGGGTCTTTGTCATACTCGATCAAGGGGCTTTAATATACTCGACCAGGGTGCCTTTGTTATGCTCGATCAGGGGACTTTGTTATACTCGATCAAGTGACTTTGTTATACTCAATCAGGGGACTTTGTTTTTCTCTATCAAGGGGCTTTGTTATACTCGATCAGGGGTCTTTGTTATACTCGACCAGGGGACTTTGTTTTACTCGATCAGGAGACTTTGTTATACTCGACCAGGGAGCATTGTTATGCTCGACCTGGAGCCTTTTTGTTATACTCGATAAGGGGACTTTGTTATACTTTATAGGGGACTTACATACTCGATCAGAGACTTCGTTATACCTTACCAAGGGACTTTTGTTTCTGCTGACATGCGGGGACTTCGGTTATACTCGACGAGGGGAATTTTGTTATGCCTTTGATCAGGGCCTTTGTTATGCCTTTCGGATCTGGGCCTTCTTGTTATACCCGGATTAGTGTGACCTTGTTATACCTCTACTGCTTGACTTTGTTATACTCGATGAGGGGACTTTGATTTACTTGACCAGGGGACTTTGTTATACTCGACCAGGGGACTTTGTTTCTCTCGATCAGGGGACTTTGTTATACTCGACCAGGGGACTTTGTTATGCTCAACAAGGCCCCTTTGTTATGCTCGATCCGGTTCTTTGTTATACTCGATCAGGGGACTTTGTTATACTCGATCAGGGGATTTTGATGTACTCGTTCAGTGTCTTTGTTATACTCGATGAGGGACCTTTGTGATACTCGATCAAGGGACTTTTGTATACTCGATCAGGTGACTTTGTTATACTTGTTCAGAGGACTTTGTTATACTCAATCAGGGGACTTTGTTTTACTCGAGCAGGGGGCTTTGTTATATTCGATCAGGGACTTTGTTATACTCGACCAGGGGACTTTGTTTTACTCGATCAGGGGACTTTGTTATAATCGACCAGGGGACTTTGTTATGCTCGACCAGGGTCCTTTGTTATACACGATCCGGGGCTTTATTATACTCGATCAGGGGACTTTGTTATACTCGATGAGGGGACTTTGTTATAATCGTTCAGGGGACTTTGTTATACTCGAACAGAGGCCTTTGTTATACTCGATCAGGGGTTTTTGGTATACTCAATCAGGTGACTTTGTTGTACTCGTTCAGAGGACTTTGTTATACTCGATCAGGGGGCTTTGTTATACTCGATCAGGGGCCTTTGTCATACTCGATGAGGGGGCTTTGTTATACTCGATCATGGGACTTTGTTATAGTCGTCCAGGGGACTTTGTTATACTCGACCAGGGGACGTTTTTATACTCGACCAGGGGCCTTTGTTATGCTCGAAGAGGGGACTTTGTTATACTCGATCAGAGGACTTTGTTATACTCAATCAGGGGACTTTGTTATACTCGACCAGGGGACTTTGTTATATTCGGTCAGGTGCCTTTGTTATACTCGATCGGGGGCCTTTGTCATACTCATTTAGGGGACTTTGTTATACTCGATGAGGGCCATTTTTATACTCAAGCAGGGGCTTTTGTTATAATCGATCAGGGGACTTTGGTATACACGATCAGGTGACTTTGTTATATTCGTTCATGGGACTTTGTTATACTCGATCAGGGGTCTTGGTTATACTCAAAGAGGGGCCTTTGTAATACTCGATGAGGGGTTTTTTTTATACTCGATCAGGGGACTTTGTTTTACTCGCCCAGGGGACTTTGTTATACTCGACCAGGCGGCTTTGTTATGCTCGATCAGAGGCGTTTCTTCTGCTCGATCAGGGTACTTTGTTATACTCGCGCAGGGGTCTTTGTTATACTCGATCAGGTGACTTTGTTGTACTCGGTCAGGGGACTTTGGTATACATGATCAGGGGAGTTTGTTATACTCGATCAGGGTACTTTGCTATACTCGATCAGGGGTCTTTGATATACTCGATTTGGGGACTTTGTTATACTCGATCAAGGAACTTTGTTATACTCGATGAGGAGACTTTGTTATACTCGACAAGGGGGCTTTGATAACTCGATCAGGGGACTTTTTATATTTGATGAGGGGGCTTTGTTATACTCGATCATTGGGGCTTTGTTATACTCGATCAGGGGCCGTTGTTATACTCGATCAGGGGACGTTGTTATATCGATCAGGGGACTTTGTTATACTCGACCAGGAGACTTTGTTATCCCTTTCTTTATCAAGGGCCTTATGTTCGATCAGGGACTTTGTTATACTTTAATCAGGGACTTGTTATGCCCTTGACCAGGGCCCTTTGTTATGCTCTCGATCCGGGGTTTTGTTATACCTTTTATTAGGGGACTTAGTTGTACCTTACCAGGGGACTTTTGTTTAGCCTCCACTGTGGGGACTTTGTTATACCTTTAATCAGGGGATCTCCGAGCATACTCGACCCGGGTGCCTTTGTTATGCTCGATCAGTTGACTTTGTTTTACTCAATCTGGGGACTTTGTTATACTCGATCAGGGGAATTTGTTATACTCGATCAGGGAACTTTGTTATACACGATCAGGGGACTTTGTTATGTGCAACCTGGGGACTTTGTTTCTCTCGATTAGGGGAGTTTGTTATACTCGACCAGGGGACTTTCTTATGCTCGACCAGGGGCCTTTGTTATGCTCGATCCGGGGCTTTGTTATACTCGATCAGGGGACTTTGTTATACTCGATCAGGGGCCTTTGTTATACTCGGTCAGGGGACTTTGTTATACTCAATCAGGGGACTTTGTTATACTGGATCAGAGGACTGTGTTTTACTCGACCAGGGGACTTTGTTTTACTCGATCAGAGTACTTTGTTATACTCAATCAGGGGACTTTGTTTTTCTCGATGAGGGGGCTTTATACTCGATCAGGGGACTTCGTTATACTCGACCAGGGGACTTTGTTTCTCTCGATCAGGGGACTTTGTTATACTCGACCATGGGACTTCGTTTTACTCGATTAGGGGACTTTGGTATACTCGAACAGGGGACTTTGTTATGCTCGAACAGGGGCCTTTTTTTTATTCGCTCAGGGGACTTTGTTATACTCAATCAGAGGTCTTTGTTATACTCGATTAGTGGCCTTTGTTATACTTGACTAGGGGACTTTGTTTCTCTCGATCAAGGGACTTTGTTATACTCGCCTTCGGACTTTGTTTTACTCGATCAGGGGACTTTGGTATACTCGACCAGGGGACTTTCTTATGCTCGACGAGAGGCCTTTTTTTATTCGCTCAGGGGACTTTGTTATACTCGATCAGGGGACTTTGTTATACTCGGACTTTGTTATACTCGACCAGGGGACTTTGTTATACTCTACCAGGGTGCCTTTGTTATGCTCGATCATGGGAATTTGTTATACTCGATGAGGGGACTTTGTTATACTGAATCAGGGGACTTTTTATATTTGATTAGGGGTCTTTGTTATACTCGATCAAGGGGGCTTTGTTATACTCGATCAGGTAACTTTGTTATACTCGATCAGGGGCCTTCGTTACACTCGATCAAGGGAGTTTGCTATACTCGACCAGGGTGCCTTTGTTATGCTCGATCAGGGGACGTTTTTGTACTCGACCTGGGGCCTTTGTTATGCTCGACCAAGGGACTTTGTTATACTCGATCAGAGGACTTTGTTATACTCAATCAGGGGACTTTGTTATACTCGACCTGGGGACTTTGTCTTACTCGATCAGGGGACTTTGTTATACTCGACCAGGGGACTTTGTTATACTCGATCAAGGGACTTTGTTATACTCAATCACGGGACTTTGTTATTCTCGACCTGGGGACTTTGTCTTACTCGATCAGAGGACTTTGTTATACTCGACCAGTGGACTTTGTTATACTCGGTCAGGTGCCTTTGTTATACTCGATCGGGGTCTTTGTTATACTCATTCAGGGGACTTTGTTATACTCGATCAGGTGACTTTGTTATATTCGTTCATGGGTCATTGTCATACTCGATCAGGGGGCTTTGTTATACTCGACCAGGGTGCCTTTGTTATGCTCGATCAGGGGACTTTGTTATACTCGATCAGGGGACTTTGTTATACTCAATCAGGGGACTTTGTTTTCTCTATCAGGGGCCTTTTGTTACATACTCGATCCAGGGGACTTTGTTATACTCGACCAGGGGTTTTGTTTTACCGATCAGGGGACTTTGTTATACTCGACCAGGGGACTTTGTTATACTAGACCCGGGTGCCTTTGTAATGCTCGATCAGTTGACTTTGTTATACTCGACCAGGGGACTTTGTTATGCTTGACCAGAGTGCCTTTGTGATGCTCGATCATGGGAATTTGTTATACTCGATGAGAAGACTTTGTTATACTCAATCTGGGGACTTTTTATATTTGATGAGGGGGCTTTGTTATACTCGATCAAGGGGGCTTTGTTATACTCGATCAGGGGACTTTGTTATACTCGATCAGGGGCCTTCGTTATACTCGATCA
>NW_024725804.1:0-12267 GCF_018991925.1 Homarus americanus | reverse complement strand
ACTTTGTTATACTCGATCAGGGGACTTTGTTATACTCGATCAGGTGACTTTGTTATATTCGATGAGGGAACTTTGTTATTCTCGATCATGGGACTTTGTTATACTCGATGAGGGGCCTTTGTTATACTCGATGACGGGACTATGTTCTACTCGATCAGGGTGTATTTGTTATACTCGATCAGGGGACTTTGTTATACTCGATGAGGGTCCTTTGTTATACTCGATCAGAGGACTTTGTTATACTCGACGAGGGTCCTTTGTTATACTCGATCATGGGCCTTTGTTATACCCGATCAGGGGACTTTGTTATTCTCGATCAGGGGACATTGTTATACTCGATGAGGGGGCTTTGTTATACACGATCAGGGAACTTTGTTATACTCGTTGAGTGGACTTTGTTATTCTCGATCAGGGGACTTTGTTATACTCCATCAGGGTCTTTGTTATACTCCATTGGGGGCCTTTGTTATACTCGACCAGGGGACTTTGTTATACTCGATCAAGGGACTTTGTTATTCTCGATCAGGGGACTATGTTATACTAAATCTGGGTCTTTGTTATACTCCATCAGGGGCCTTTGTTATACTCGACCAGGGGACTTTGTTATACTCGATCCGGGGACTTTGTTATACCTGATCAGGGGACTTTGTTATACTCGACCAGGGGACTTTGTTATACTAAATCTGGGGCTTTGTTATACTCCATCAGGGGCATTTGTTATACTCGACCAGGGGACTTTGTTATACTCGATCAGGGGACTTTGTTATACATGATCAGGGGGCTCTGTTATACTCGACCAGGGGCCTTAGTTATGCTCGATAAGGGGACTTTGTTATACTCGATTAGGGGCCTTTATTACCTGACCAGGGACTTTTGTTATACTCAATCAGGGACTTTGTTATACCTTCGGGATCAGGGGCCCTTTGTTATGCCCTCGACCAGGGACTTTTGTTATACTCGATTAGGGACTTTGTTATACCTGATGAGGGGCTTTTGATATACCTCGACCAGTATTTTACCTCGAACAGGGGGCTTTGATATATACTCAATCAGGGACTTTTGTTTTACCTGGGATGGGGGAATTTTGCCATACTCGATGATTAGTTTTGTTATACTCGATCAGGGACTTTGTTATACTCGACCAGGTCTCGGTTATGGTCGACCAGTGGCCTTTGTTATACTCGATCAGGGGGCTTTGTTATATTCGATTAGGTGACTTTGTTATACTCGATGAGGGGCATTTGTTATACTCGATCAAGGGCCTTTGCTATACTCGATCAGAGGACTTTGTTAGACTCGATTAGGGGCCTTTGTTATAATCGATCAGGGGACTTTGTTATACTTGATTAGGGGGATTTGTTATACTAAATCAGGGGCTTTTGTTATACTTGAACCAGGGGAATTTGGTATACTCGATTATGAGAATTTGTTATACTCGATCAGGGCCTTTATTATACTCGACCAGGGGGGTTTGATATACTCGATCAGGGGACTTTGTTATACTCAGTCAGGGAGCTTTATTATACTCGATCAAGGGACTTTTTTATACTCGATAAGGGGACTTTGTTATACTCGATCAGGAGGCTTTGTTTTCCTCGATCAGGGGACTTTGTTATACTCCATCAGGGTCTTTGGTATACTCCATTAGGGGCCTTTGTAATACTCGAATAGGGGTCTTTGTTATACTCGATCAGGGGACTTTGTTATACTTGATCAGGGGACTTTGTAATATTCGATCAGGGAGGCTTTGTTATTCTTGATCAAGGGACATTGTTACACTCGATCAGGGGCCTTTGTTATACTCGATCAGGGGACATTACTATACTCGATCAGGAAACTTTGTTATACACGATCAAGGAATATGTTATACTCGTTCAGGGGATGTGTTATACTTGATCAGGGGACTTTGTTATACTCGATGAGGAGGCTTTCTTATACTCAACTGGGGGCCTTTGTTATACTCGATTAGGGGACTTTGTTATACACGATCAGGGGACTTTGTTATACTCGATCAGGGGGCTTTTTTATACTCAACCAGGGGAATTTTGTTATACTCGATCAGGTGGCTTAGTTATACTCGACCTGGGGTCTTTGTTATGCTCGACCAAAGGCCTTTGTTATGCTCGATAAGGGGACTTTGTTATTCTCGATTAGGGGCCTTGGTTATACTCGACCAGGGGACTTTGTTTTACTCGACCAGGAGAGTTTGTTATACTCGATCAGGGGCCTTTGTTATACTCGAGCAGGGGACATTAGTATACTCGACCAGGGAACTTTGTTATTCACGATCAGGGGATATGTTATACTCGATCAGGGGATGTGATATACTCGATCACGGGACTTTGTTTTACTCGATTAGGAGGCTTTGTTATACTCAACCGGGGGCTTTGTTATACACGACCAGGGAACTTTGTTATACTCGACCAGGGGACTTTGTTATACGCGACCAGGGGACTTTGCTATATTCGATGTGGGGACTTTGTTATATTCGATCAGGGGACTTTGTAATTCTCGATCAGGGGCCTTGGTTATACTCGACCAGGGGACTTTGTTATACTCGACCAGGGGACTTTATTATACTCGATCAGGGGACTTTGATATACTCGATCAGTGGGCATTGTTATACTCGATAAGGGGTCTTTGTTATGCTCGATCAGGGGACTTTGTTATACTCGATCAGGAGCCTTTGTTATACTCTATAAGGGGCTTTTATTATACTCGAACCAGGGGAATTTGTTATAATCGAACATGAGACCTTGTTATACTCGATCAGGGCCTTTATTATGCTCGACCAGAGGGTTTTGATATACTAGATCAGGGGACTTTGTTATACTCGATCAGGGGGCTTTTTTATACTCGACCAGGATGCTTTGTTGTGCTCGACCAGGGGACTTTGTTATACTTGATCATGGGCCTTTGTTATACTCGATCAGGGGCCTTTGTTATACTCGATCATGGGCCTTTGTTATACTCAACCAGGGGACTTTGTTATAATCGATCAGGGGAATTTGTTATACTCGACCAGGGGAGTTTGTTATACACGACCACGGAACTTTGTTATACTCGATCAGAGGACTTTGCTTTACTCGATCGGGGAACATTGTTTTACTCGATCAGGGGGCCTTGTTACTCGATCAAAGGACTTTGTTACACTCAACCAGGAGACTTTGTTTTACTCGATCTGGGGGCTGTTTTATATTCGATCAGGGGACTTTATTATACTCGATCGGGGAACATTATTCTACTCGATCAGGGGCCTTTATTATACTCGATCAAGAGCGTTTGTTATACTCGATCAGAGGACATTGTTATACTCGATCAGGGGACTTTGTTATACTTGAGCAGGGGGCTTTGTTTATATCGACCAGGGGACGTTGTTATACTCCATCAGGAACTTTAAGTACAGGATCAGGGAATGTTTTACCTGATCAGGGATGTTACACCTGGATCAGGGACTTTGCTATACCTCGATCAGGATGCTTTGTTATACCAACCGGGAGCCTGCTATACCTGGATTAGGGCTTTGTTATACTCGATCAATGGATCCTTTGTTAGCCTGATCACAGGACTTTGTTATTCCTCGATCAGGGGCTTGGTTATACTCGAATTAGGGACTTTGTTATACTCGATGAGGGGCCTTTGTTATACTCGATGAGGGGACTATGTTCTACTCGATCAGGGTGAATTTGTTATACTCGATCAGGGGACTTTGTTATACTCGATGAGGGTCCTTTGTTATACTCGATCAAAGGACTTTGTTATACTCGACGAGGGTCCTTTGTTATACTCGATCATGGGCCTTTGTTATACCCGATCAGGGGACTTTGTTATACTCGATCAGGGGACATTGTTATACTCGATGAGGGGGCTTTGTTATCCACGATTAGGGAACTTTGTTATACTCGGTGAGTGGACTTTGTTATTCTCGATCAGGGGACTTTGTTATACTCCATCAGGGTCTTTGTTATACTCCATCAGGGGCCTTTGTTATACTCGACCAGGGGACTTTGTTATACTCGATCAAGGGACTTTGTTATTCTCGATCAGGGGACTATGTTATACTAAATCTGGGTCTTTGTTATACTCCATCAGCCTTTGTTATACTCGACCAGGGGACTTTGTTATACTGATCAGGGACTTTGTTATACCTGATCAGGGACTTTGTTATACTCGACCAGGGACTTTGTTATACTAAATCTGGGGCTTTGTTATACTCCATCAGGGTATTTGTTATACTGACCAGGGGACTTTTGTTATACCTCGATCAGGGACTTTGCTATACATGATCAAGCTGGTTATACCTCTAATTCAGGGACCTTAGTTATGCTCTCGATAAGGGACTTTGTTATACCTGATCAGGGGCCTTTATTATACTGATTAGGGGACTTTGTTATACTCGACCAGGGACTTTGTTATACTCAATCAGGGACTTTTGTTATACTCGATCAGGGGCCTTTGTTATGCCTCGACCAGGGGACTTTGTTATACTCGATTAGGGGACTTTGTTATACTCGATGAGGGGGCTTTGATATACTCGACCAGGGGACTTTGTTTTACTCGATGAGGGGGCTTTGATATACTCAATCAGGGGACTTTGTTTTACTCGATGGGGGGACTTTGTTATACTCGATGAGGGGCATTTGTTATACTCGATCAAGGGCCTTTGCTATACTCGAGCAGGGGACATTAGTATACTCGACCAGGGAACTTTGTTATTCACGATCAGGGGATATGTTATACTCGATCAGGGGATGTGATATACTCGATCACGGGACTTTGTTTTACTCGATTAGGAGGCTTTGTTATACTCAACCGGGGGCTTTGTTATACACGACCAGGGAACTTTGTTATACTCGACCAGGGGACTTTGTTATACGCGACCAGGGGACTTTGCTATATTCGATGAGGGGACTTTGTTATATTCGATCAGGGGACTTTGTAATTCTCGATCAGGGGCCTTGGTTATACTCGACCAGGGGACTTTGTTATACTCGATCAGTGGGCTTTGTTATTCTCGATCAGGGGTCTTTGTTATGCTCGATCAGGGGACTTTGTTATACTCGATCAGGAGCCTTTGTTATACTCTATAAGGTGCTTTTATTATACTCGAACCAGGGGAATTTGTTATAATCGAACATGAGACCTTGTTATACTCGAGCAGGGCCTTTATTATGCTCGACCAGAGGGTTTTGATATACTCGATCAGGGGACTTTGTTATACTCGATCAGGGGGCTTTTTTATACTCGACCAGGGTGCTTTGTTGTGCTCGACCAGGGGACTTTGTTATACTCGATCATGGGCCTTTGTTATACTCGATCAGGGGCCTTTGTTATACTCGATCATGGGCCTTTGTTATACTCAACCAGGGGACTTTGTTATAATCGATCAGGGGAATTTGTTATACTCGACCAGGGGAGTTTGTTATACACGACCACGGAACTTTGTTATACTCGATCAGAGGACTTTGCTTTACTCGATCGGGGAACATTGTTTTACTCGATCAGGGGGCCTTGTTACTCGATCAAGGGACTTTGTTACACTCAACCATTTGACTTTGTTTTACTCGATCTGGGGGCTGTTTTATATTCGATCAGGGGACTTTATTATACTCGATCGGGGAACATGTTTTTACTCGATCAGGGGCCTTTATTATACTCGATCAAGAGCGTTTGTTATACTCGATCAGAGTACATTGTTATACTCGATCAGGGGACTTTGTTATACTTGAGCAGGGGGCTTTGTTTATATCGACCAGGGGACGTTGTTATACTCCATCAGGGAACTTTGTTATACAGGATCAGGGAATGTGTTTTACTCGATCAGGGGATGTGTTACACTCGATCAGGGGACTTTGCTATACTCGATCAGGATGCTTTGTTATACTCAACCGGGGGCCTTTGTTATACTGGATTAGGGGCTTTTGTTATACTCGATCAAGGGACTTTGTTATATTCGATCACAGGACTTTGTTATTCTCGATCAGGGGGCTTGGTTATACTCGACCAGGGGACTTTGTTATACTCGACCAGGGGACATTGTTATACTCAACCGGGGGCCTTTGTTATACTGGATTAGGGGCTTTTGTTATACTCGATCAAGGGACTTTGTTATTCTCGATCAGGGGACTTTGTTATACTCGATCAGGGGACTTTGTTATACTCGATCAGGTGACTTTGTTATATTCGATGAGGGAACTTTGTTTTTCTCGATCATGGGACTTTGTTATACTCGATGAGGGGCCTTTGTTATGCACGATGAGGGGACTATGTTCTACTCGATCAGGGTGAATTTGTTATACTCGATCAGGGGACTTTGTTATACTCGATGAGGGTCCTTTGTTATACTCGATCAAAGGACTTTGTTATACTCGATGAGGGTCCTTTGTTATACTCGATCATGGTCCTTTGTTATACCCGATCAGGGGACTTTGTTATACTCGATCAGGGGACACTGTTATACTCGATGAGGGGGCTTTGTTATACACGATCAGGGAACTTTGTTATACTCGGTGAGTGGACTTTGTTATTCTCGATCAGAGGACTTTGTTATACTCCATCAGGGTCTTTGTTATACTCCATCAGGGGCCTTTGTTATACTCCATCAAGGGCCTTTGTTATACTCGACCAGGGAACTTTGTTATTCTCGATCAGGGGATTTTGTTATACCTGATCAGGGGACTTTGTTATACTCGACCAGGGGACTTTGTTATTCTAAATCTGGGTCTTTGTTACTCCATCAGGGGCCTTTGTTATACTCCTAATTCAGGGGACTGTTGCCTGATCAGACATTGTTATACTCGATCAGGGGACTTTGTTATACTCCTTCAGGGGACTTTGTTTTACTCGATGAGGGGACTTTTTTATACTCGATCAGGGGATGTGTTATACTCGATCAGGGGACTTTGTTATACTCGATCAGGAGACTTTATTATACTCAAAACGGGGCCTTTGTTATACTCGATCAGGAGACTTTGTTGTACTCGATCAGAGGACTTTGCTATACTCCGATGAGGGGGCTTTGATATACTCGACCAGGGGACTTTGTTTTACTCGATCAGGGGGCTTTGATATACTCAATCAGGGGACTTTGTTTTACTCGATGGGGGAACTTTGTTATACTCGATCAGGGGACTTTGTTATACTCGACTAGGGTCCTTTGTTATGGTCGACCAGTGGCCTTTGTTATACTCGATCAGGGGGCTTTGTTATATTCGATTAGGTGACTTTGTTATACTCGATGAGGGGCATTTGTTATACTCGATCAAGGGCCTTTGCTATACTCGATTAGAGGACTTTGTTAGACTCGATTAGGGGCCTTTGTTATAATCGATCAGGGGACTTTGTTATACTTGATTAGGGGGATTTGTTATACTAAATCAGGGGCTTTTGTTATACTTGAACCAGGGGATTTTGGTATACTCGATCATGAGAATTTGTTATACTCGATCAGGGCCTTTATTATACTCGACCAGGGGGGTTTGATATACTCGATCAGGGGACTTTGTTATACTCAGTCAGGGAGCTTTATTATACTCGATCAAGGGACTTTTTATACTCGATAAGGGGACTTTGTTATACTCGATCAGGAGGCTTTGTTTTCCTCGATCAGGGTACTTTGTTATACTCCATCAGGGTCTTTGGTATACTCCATTAGGGGCATTTGTAATACTCGAATAGGGGTCTTTGTTATACGCGATCAGGGGACTTTGTTATACTTGATCAGGGGACTTTGTAATATTCGATCAGGGAGGCTTTGTTATACTCGATCAAGGGACTTTTTTATACTCGATCAGGGGCCTTTGTTTATACTCGATCAGGGGACATTACTATACTCGACCAGGAAACTTTGTTATACACGATCAAGGGATATGTTATACTCGTTCAGGGGATGTGTTATACTTGATCAGGGGAATTTGTTATACTCGATTAGGAGGCTTTCTTATACTCAACTGGGGGCCTTTGTTATACTCGATTAGGGGACTTTGTTATACACGATCAGGGGACTTTGTTATACTCGATCAGGGGGCTTTTTTATACTCAACCAGGGGAATTTTGTTATACTCGATCAGGTGGCTTAGTTATACTCGACCTGGGGTCTTTGTTATGCTCGACCAAAGGCCATTGTTATGCTCGATAAGGGGACTTTGTTATTCTCGAACAGGGGCCTTGGTTATACTCGACCAGGGAACTTTGTTTTACTCAACCAGGGGAGTTTGTTATACTCGATCAGGGGCCTTTGTTATACTCGAGCAGGGGACATTAGTATACTCGACCAGGGAACTTTGTTATACACGATCAGGGGATATGTTATACTCGATCAGGGGATGTGATATACTCGATCACGGGACTTTGTTTTACTCGATTCGGAGGCTTTGTTATACTCAACCGGGGGCTTTGTTATACACGACCAGGGCACTTTGTTATACTCGACCAGGGGACTTTGTTATACGCGACCAGGGGACTTTGCTATATTCGATGAGGGGACTTTGTTATATTCGATCAGGGGACTTTGTAATTCTCGATCAGGGGCCTAGGTTATACTCGACCAGGGGACTTTATTATACTCGACCAGGGGACATTGTTATACTCGATCAGAGGCCTTTGTTATACTCGAGCAGGGGACATTATTATACTCGACAAGGGAACTTTGTTATACACGATCAGGGGATATGTTATACTCGATCAGGGGATGTGATATACTCGATCACGGGACTTTGTTTTACTCGATTAGGAGGCTTTGTTATACTCAACCGGGGGCTTTGTTATACATGACCAGGGAACTTTGTTATACTCGACCATGGGACTTTGTTATACGCGACCAGGGGACTTTGTTATATTCGATGAGGGGACTTTGTTATATTCGATCAGGGGCCTCGGTTATACTCGCCCAGGGGACTTTGTTATACTCGACCAGGGGACTTTGTTATACTCGACCAGGGGACATTGTTATACGCGACCGGGGGATTTTGTTATACTCGATAACAGGACTTTGTTTTCCTCGATCAGGGGACTTTGCTATACTCCATCAGGGTCTTTTTTATACTCCATCAGGGGCCTTTGTTATACTCGACCAGGGGACTTTGTTGTACTTGATCAGGGGACTTTGTAATATTCGATCAGGGGGGCTTTGTTATACTCGACCAGGGGCCTTTGTTATGCTCGATAAGTGGACTTTGTTATACTCGATCAAGGGCCGTTGTTATACTCGATTAGGGGACTTATACTCGACCAGGGGACTTTGTTATACTCGATCAGGGGACTTTGTTATACTCGATGAGGGGCCTTTGTTACACTCGACCAGGGGACTTTGTTATACTTGATCAGGGGACTTTGTTATACTCAATCAGGGGGCTTTGATATACTCGATGAGGGGACTTTGTTATACTCAATCAGGGTATTTGTTATATTCGATGATTGGACTTTGTTATACTCGATCAGGGGACTTTGTTATACTCGACCAGGGTCCTTTGTTATGCTCGACCAGTGTCCTTTGTTATACTCGATCAAAGGGCTTTGTAATATTCGATTAGGGGACTTTGTTATACTCGATGAGGGGCATATGTTATACTCGATCAAGGGCCTTTGCTATACTCGATCAGGGGACTTTGTTAGACTCGATTAGGGGCCTTTGTTTTACTCGATCAGGGGACTTTGATATACTCGATCAGTGGGCTTTGTTGTACTCGATGAGGGTCCTTTGTTATACTCGATCAAAGGACTTTGTTATACTCGATGAGGGTCCTTTGTTATATTCGATCAGGGGACTTTGTAATTCTCGATCAGGGGCCTTGGTTATACTCGACCAGGGGACTTTGTTATACTCGACCAGGGGACTTTGTTATATTCGACCAGGGGACATTGTTATGCTCGACCAGGGGACTTTGTTTTACTCGACCAGGGGAGTTTCTTATACTCGATCAGGGGCCTTTGTTATACTCGAGCAGGGGACATTAGTATACTCGACCAGGGAACTTTGTTATACACGATCAGGGGATATGTTTTACTCAATCAGGGGATGTGATATACTCGAACACGGGACTTTGTTTTACTCGATTAGGATGCTTTGTTATACTCAACCGGGGGCTTTGTTATACATGACCAGGGAACTTTGTTATACTCGACCAGGGGACTTTGTTATACGCGACCTGGGGACTTTGTTATATTCGATGAGGGGACTTTGTTATATGCGATCAGGGGCCGTGGTTATACTCGACCAGGGGACTTTGTTATACTCGACCAGGGGACTTTGTTATACTCGACCAGGGGACATTGTTATACGCGACCAGGGGATTTTGTTATACTCGGTAACAGGACTTTGTTATACTCGACCAGGGGACATTGTTATACGCGACCAGGGGATTTTATTATACTCGATAACAGGACTTTGTTATACTAGATCAGGTGACTTTGTTATACTCGATCAGGGGAATTTGTTATACTCGATCAGGGGACTTTGTTATACTTGATCAGGGGACTTTGTAATATTCGATCCGGGGGGCTTTGTTATACTCGATCAAGGGACTTTGTTATACTCGATCTGGGGGCTTTGTTTTCCTCGATCAGGGGACTTTGTTATACTCCATCAGGGTCTTTGTTATACTCCATCAGGGTCTTTGTTATACTCCATCAGGGGCCTTTGTTATACTCGACCAGGGGACATTGTTGTACTTGATCAGGGGACTTTGTAATATTCGATCAGGGGGGCTTTGTTATACTCGACCAGGGGCCTTTGTTTTGCTCGATAAGGGGACTTTGTTATACTCGATCAGGGGCCTTCAGGGGCCTTTGTTATACTCGATTAGGGGTTTATACTCGACCAGGGGACTTTGTATATAAGTCAGGGACTTTGTTAGCATATGCTCGATGAGGGCGTTTGTTACCTCGACCAGGGGACTTTGTTATACTCGATCAAGGACTTTGTTATACTCAAGTGAGAACTTGATATATGATCAGGGACTTTGTTGCCTTGATCAGAGACGCTGGCATACTCGATTAGGGGACTTATACTCGACCAGGGGACTTTGTTACATCATTGGGGACTGTATACTCGACCAAGGAATCTTTGTTATCTCGACCAGTGTCCTTTAACGCCTCGATAAAGACTTTGTTACTCCATTCAATTAAAGAGACTTTGTTATACTCGATGAGGGGCATTTGTTATACTCGATCAAGGGCCTTTGCTATACTCGATCAGGGGACTTTGTTAGACTCGATTAGGGGCCTTTGTTATACTCGATCAGGGGACTTTGATATACTCGATCAGTGGGTTTTGTTATACTCGATCAGGGGCATTTGTTATGCTCGATCAGGGGACTTTGTTATACTCGATCAGGAGCCTTTGTTATACTCTATAAGGGGCTTTTATTATATTCGAACCAGGGGAATTTGTTATAATCGAACATGAGACCTTGTTATACTCGATCAGGGCCTTTATTATGCTCGACCAGAGGGTTTTGATATACTCGATCAGGGGACTTTGTTATACTCGATCAGGGGGCTTTTTTTATACTCGACCAGGGTGCTTTGTTGTGCTCGACCAGGGGACTTTGTTATACTCGATCATGGGCCTTTGTTATATACTCGATCTGGGGGCTTTGTTTTCCTCGATCAGGGGACTTTGTTATACTCCATCAGGGACTTTGTTATGCTCCATTCGGGGCCTTTGTTATACTCGACCACGGGACTTTGTTATACTCGATCAGGGGACTTTGTTATACTTGATCAAGGGACTTTGTATTATTCGATCAAGGGGCCTTTGTTATGCTCGATAAGGGGACTTTGTTATATTCGATCACAGGACTTTGTTATTCTCGATCAGGGGGCTTGGTTATACTCGACCAGGGAACTTTGTTATATTCGACCAGGACTTTGTTATACTCAACCGGGGGCCTTTGTTTTACTGGATTAGGGGCTTTTGTTATACTCGATCAAGGGACTTTGTTATTCTCGATCAAGGGACTTTGTTATACTCGATCAGGGGACTTTGTTATACTCGATCAGGTGACTTTGTTATATTCGATGAGGGAACTTTGTTATTCTCGATCATGGGACTTTGTTATACTCGATGAGGGGCCTTTGTTATACTCGATGAGGGGACTATGTTCTACTCTATCAGGGTGAATTTGTTATACTCGATCAGGGGACTTTGTTATACTCGATGAGGGTCCTTTGTTATACTCGATCAAAGGACTTTGTTATACTCGACGAGGGTCCTTTGTTATACTCGATCATGGGCCTTTGTTATACTCGATGAGGGGCCTTTGTTAT
>NW_024725803.1:0-16902 GCF_018991925.1 Homarus americanus | reverse complement strand
GGTATGTGCCAGAAGTATGATGGTGGTGATTTTTGCGTCCATGTCGGAGGAGGGTGGGGGGGCGGTCACGTTGTTGGTCCAGCAAGTGCGGGTGGGGAGGGCCGAGGCAGTAGGGAGTGAGTGGTGGGGAGGTGGAGGTGGTGCTGTAGGAGGTGATCGGCGGGGAGGGAGTGGTGTTGTGCTATTGTCGAGTCTAATTTTGCACTTGTTGCTGATGGCAGCGTGAGGGCCTTTGCAGTTGCAGCATTTTGTTACCGTGGCAGTACAGTTTCGGTATGAGTGGCCTTGATTGGCACACTTTGAGCAGGTTATTGTATTACTGCAACGGTTGGTGTTGTGCCCGAATTGATAGCAATTAAAACATTGGTGTACCTGTATGTAATGTTGAAATTCAATGTCTCTTGAGGGGATGATATTGCTGCCGATTTTAATTCCGTATGATTTTAATTTGATGGCGTCAGTTTGAGTAGCCGTAGTGATTTTTAACATGGGGAGAGTTCCCATCCGGGCTGCATATGTCATTTGGGGGGTGTTTTGTGAGTTGAGTTCTGTCAATAGGTTAGGGTTGTCAAGGATCTGAGGAATGACTTTCCTACATATGAGGGTGCATTTTGCGCGGTATTCGGGTGAACTGAGGACCGTTAGGCCATTGTCCCTCAGTCTATTGTTCACTGCTGGGGAGTGGAATAGGTCGGCATCTTCATCAGTTTGTACAAATATTTTGACAATGTCGTCATTGGTGAAGGAACGGATCTGAAATATACATGTCAGCTGGAAAATAAGTGAGGCGAGGTCGGTGCACGGTTGGATGGTACGGTCCACTTTGATTTTAATTGAAGGCATGTTACCTGTTTGATTTGGAGATTTATGGAGATCTCCCCTAACAGTCCCTAATTTCCTGCGCCCCTCACGTAGGGGAGGCCCTGCACTATCACAGGGGTCCCCAGGCGAATCGGCAGGCTGTGCTGTCCCTTCACACAAACACGCACTAGCGAGGTGTGGGGACAGAGGGCGTTTCCAGACGAATACTCCCCTGTACGTCAGCTGACAGGGGAATAGGTCCTTTCACGGCACGGAAGAGAAGGATTAGAGTAGAAGAAAAAGGTCTGAAAACTCACTGCCGACTCTCTTTTCACACCAAGCCCCTCAGCAGCATTCGGGGTTCCTAAGGGAGGTCCGATACTGTAGGAGAGGCTCAATGTGTTGATTGAATCAACAGAATTGTCAGTAGGAAAATGGCGGTTAGGAGCTTGGGTTTTCCAGGGTACGTGGGAAGGTGGGATAGGTCCAATGTCTAGCCAATCAGCTGTGACTGTTCCTTCTCCGGCTTCCACTTCGCTCTGACTTCTACTGCTCCTGATTGCGACTGCTCCCGACTGCGACTGGCGACTCACTGATGATGAATTTCCGCCCGCCACCTTGGTCTTTTATACCAAGCTCAGGATCAGGCCAGGTGGCCGTCTCGCGGACCCAACCAATGTAAGAGAGCCGTAGCTGCAGCCAGTCTGATCCTGAGCGGCCCGCTCGGTATATAAGGAAAAGTTAGTCGGGCCAGTTTTCAATTCTCTCGCTCCGCGCCACGAGTAACTGTGCCGCCATGCCTCCCAAAACTTCCGGAAAGGCTGCCAAGAAGGCTGGAAAGGCCCAGAAGGCCATTGCCAAGGGTGACAAGAAGAAGAAGCGCAGGAGGAAGGAAAGCTACAGCATCTACATCTACAAGGTACTGAAGCAAGTGCACCCCGACACAGGAGTCTCCTCCAAAGCTATGTCCATCATGAACTCTTTCGTGAACGACATCTTCGAGCGCATCGCTGCCGAGGCTTCCTGCCTGGCGCACTACAACAAACGCTCCACCATTACAAGTCGGGAAATCCAGACAGCTGTCCGACTCTTGCTGCCCGGTGAACTGGCCAAGCATGCCGTGTCTGAGGGCACCAAGGCTGTCACCAAGTACACCTCTTCCAAGTAAGAGGTTACTTGTGCACAACAAACACGCCATCCCACTACTACAACTTAATCGGCTCCATCGGAGCCACAGTTACATGTTAAAGAGACAGTTACCGACAGTGATATATTGAGAGGGAAATAAAAAAAAAAAAAAATTATAATAATCTGCATTTTCTATTGGCGTAGAAACCGGACTAAATCGAAACATAATAAATAAATAAATAAATTCTGCGTGGAGTACTTTTACACCCACTGCAAAGTGACATACATGGAGTGTGTTTGGGCTTCATTTCATGTTTGCAGCACGCCTATTTCATGTAAACAATTTATTTTATTTTATTGTATTTTATTGTATTTTCTTTTATTTTATTTATTTATTTACTTACTTATTCTTTATATATTTATTTGTTACTAGCTCTTGTTTGTTGCACCCACCCACCTCCCGAATTGATGACCTACTATACATTCGTGCCTGCACGAATGTTACCAACTTACCGTTAGGCGATTTGGGTAACCGAAATTAACGCTCTCCTACCACCAACCATTTCGATTGTCATGAAAATTATCTTCAGAACAGTTCTTGGGCCCTGAGAAGGGCCGAGTTATAGATGTCTGGTAGGTTTTGTTGTGCTTTTTCTTTTTCCCCAAGGAAGAGGACTTAAGCACGCTCTCCGCGGATGCGCCGGGCCAGCTGGATGTCCTTGGGCATGATGGTAACGCGCTTGGCGTGAATGGCACACAGGTTGGTGTCCTCGAAAAGACCCACCAGGTAAGCCTCAGAGGCTTCCTGCAGAGCCATGACGGCAGACGACTGGAAGCGCAGGTCAGTCTTGAAATCCTGGGCGATCTCACGCACCAGGCGCTGGAAGGGCAGCTTCCTGATGAGTAGCTCTGTGCTCTTCTGGTAACGACGGATCTCACGAAGGGCGACGGTTCCGGGCCTGTAACGATGGGGCTTCTTGACACCACCGGTGGCTGGGCGGACTTGCGAGCTGCCTTGGTGGCAAGCTGCTTCCGTGGAGCCTTGCCTCCAGTGGACTTGCGGGCAGTCTGTTTAGTACGGGCCATCTCGACGACGAAATAGTAAATACGGGCGGCCTGGTTGTTGTTGTTGTATAGATTGTCGGACCGTAGTCCGACACGGGCCTTTGCCTATAGGCGGCCCGTTTGGTGGTTCCGGCTGGAGCTCCAGGAGCAGCCAGACCGGATTGGGATTGGAGGTGGTCCCACCTGCAGATTGGAGGGATGCTGCAGGTTGCAAGTGTGAGCGGACCCCCGATCAGTGGATGCTTACCACCGGCCCCCACTCTTGGACGTGGTCAGCCTCGGAGTGGCGCGCCCCCCGAACTGGGGTCCGCACTTGCTGGGAGAGGATGCTTTCTAAGCTATCTGGGTGGTGGGTATCGTGTGATGACCCGGAGTAGGTGGTGAATGTGGTCTGTGTGGGCCTTTCGGGTTAGAGTGGCCGCTGGTGTTGTGTGTGTTTCTTGGGAGAATTGAGTTCTGTTCCGGAGGCTTTGTGTGACCTCGCAATCGAGGAGATAGTGTTCAAGTGGGTTGGCTGCTGGCTCCTGACAGTAGGTGCATTCCATGACGTCATTTCCGATCATCTGCCAGGAGCACTTGTACCCTAGTCGTAGTCGGTGAAGGCTGACTTGGGTTTGTCTTGGAGTTTTCTTGTCAGCGAAAGGTGGTTCCCCTTTTGTAGCCGCCAGATACCATTTGGCTGATTGGGAACCAGCGTTGAATGCGTGAAGGAAGCTCTTTTTGATGTGGAGCTTGCTAGTCTTTCTGAGGTGATTCTTGATCTGTTGCACGCTTGCTGGAACTTGAATGTGTACGCTACTAGAACGTGTAGCTGCCTTGGCTGCTTCGTCTGCCACGTCGTTTCTTCCGATCCTACATGACTGGGAATCCAGTGTAAGACGACTGGGCGGTTTTGTCTTTGGAATTCCTGTAGCTGTGCGAGGATCGAGGTGATGATGTGGACGTTGTCTCTTGGTTGACTGTGTTGCAGCGCCTGCATGGCCGATTTCGAGTCCGTGTGAATTATGACGGACTTGTTGTGTTGTGTTGCAGCGTGTTGTAGGGCCTTTGAGATTGCTACCAGTTCTGTTTGTAGGGTGGAGCAGTCGTTGGAAAGTCTCCATTTGAGGGTCTGACCTTGGGTGTAGAAGGCCGCTCCGGATCTGTGATGTTTTGGGTCCACCGAGCAGTCTGTGAAGTATGATGCTGCATCAGCCGGTTTCTCGGTGGTTATGGCTTGGAGAGATATTTTTTGGAGGTCCTCCTTCTGGAGGTTGGCTTTACTATCGCCGAGGTCGGTGAAATTGAGTGTGGCTGGTGGAGGGCTCCATGGTGGAGGAACAGTGTAACCATTGTCTCGTGTGTCTTGGTTGTTCTTGACGAGTGTTTCTGCTTGCAGGTGTCGGATGACCTCGCTTGCCTCGTGCGACCAGGTGGCCCCTCGCACTCTGTGGTCGAGGTGGAGGGAGGCACTGATTCGAATCTTGGCAACTGTGGGCTTGTCTGCTCTACAGATTTTGGCGAGGAGACCGGCTGTCACCTGCTTGACTCGTACTGCCAGGGTGGTAGCTCGGTTTCCATTTGCAGATTGCAAATTCTGGTCCACATGGGTGCTCCGAGCATGGTCCTGAGAGCATTGTTTTGAATGACTTCTAGCTTAGCTATTTGGTCTTCTCTCAGTCCAATGAGTGCTGGAGCACTGTAATCTACCAGCGATCTGATGGCGGCTGTGTAGTAGGCTTTGAGCACATGAAGGTTTGCTCCTGCGGATTTGCTGGTGAGCGACCTCATTATGTTGTGTCTGCTCTTCGTCCTGTGCCTGAGATACTCGAGTTGCGGCTTGAAGGTGAGTTTCTGGTCAAACCAGATTCCAAGACACTGGTGGGCGTTGGTCCAGACTACCGGCGTGTTTTGTATGGAGAGCAACTTGTCTGGTGTGTTTGTGCAGATGGCCATCGCTTTCGACTTGGCTGGATTTATCTTGAGTCCAAGTCTGTTGCACTCCTCTTCTATAAGTTGGAGTGCGTGTTGCGTGTTGGCTAGTCTGTTCGATCCTCTTACTATAAGCTGTAAGTCGTCTGCATAGCATAGGAGCTTGGCTGTTTGTCTGAAAGGAAGTTTGACTAGATTTTCCATCAGGACATTGAACAGCATTGGACTGAGGATGCCTCCTTGTGGGGTTCCGTTTTCATGGACCCTGTAGCTTGAGGTTGCTCCCTGAAAGCGTACTCGTGCTTCTCTCTGTGGGAGGTAGTTCTGGATCCACCCCAGCAACCTTCCTTTGACGCCTTTTTTAGCGAGCGTAGTTGTAATGGCCAAAGGATTTGCTAGTTCGAAGGCTTTCTCCAGGTCGAGGAAGACCACCAGAGCTGGTTTGTTGTCCACTGTGCTGAGTATCTCGGCGATGTTGTTGCCTGTGCCGGTGTTCTCGGTGTAAGCAAAGATGTGAGGGTGTGGGCTGCCTACTTTCCACTTGAGTCGGTTGAGAGCCATTCTTTCTCCGGTCTTTGCTATGCAGCTGAGAAGGGAGATGGGCCTCGGCTTGTCTGGTTCTCTGGGCTTCGGAATGGGCTGTATATCTGCCTTCTTCCATTCCGGTGGGAGTCTTTGTGCTGTCCACGAAGCATTGATGGCTTGCAGCAGAGCCTCGTGTCCGGCTGTACCGGCATGAGAGAGCATGGAGTAGGTTATCCTGTCGGCCCCTGGAGCTGTATCCTTGCTTCGGTTTAGCGACTTCTGGAGTTCTTGCTGGTTGAATGGTCTGTCAGTGTCATCTTCACTGTTGCAGGCCTCTTGGATCATCTGGAGTCTGACCTGTCGCAGACGCCGTTGTGTCTCCTCCGCCTGTCTCGGGAGGTTCTTCGTTGCTGCTCGGTCAGAGAACAGTTTTGCAAGTCTCTCGGCTTCCTCTTCTGGGTTGGGATGAGTTGGTGGTGGTGGTGTTGCCTTCCCAGATGCCCTTCGGATCTGGGCCCACATCTTGCCAAGGGTGGTGTGCTCGTTGAGTTCGGAGCACCACTTGAGCCAGCTTGCGTTTTTAATTTCTTCCTTCTCTTCCCTGGTATCCTTGACTATGACTTGCAGGAGATGTCTGTTTGTTGCCGTGGGATGTCTCCTGTAGTTTCTTCGGGCCATGTTCTCTCTGTGGTTGAGTTCTTTCACCCTGGGACAGTAGTACCAGTAATCATTGTACTGTCTTGATGTGGGTTTTGTTTTTGGGATAGCCTCTTCTGCCGCTAGGTGAAACGCCTCGACCAATTGGTGGTGGAGGGTTGTCTCATCCGCGGGTGCTGCGCCGGCCGGCTGTGATTTTTCGCGCCACTTAGCCAGGTGTTTCTTGAAGAGTCCCCAGTCTGCCTTTTGAGTGTTGTATCTCCATCTCGGGGGGGGTGGAGTGGGGAGTTTGTTCACCTTCAGCGTTGTTGGGGTGGCGAAGTGGTCACTGGTCAGCGTGGGGTGTATCTGCCAGGAGGCCGAAGGCTGTAGTGCACTGGAGACGAAGGTTAGATCTAGCCTTCCTCCCCTAGTGTGGGTGGGCTCTCCGGTGTTCAGGAGGCAGATCTCGGGTGTATCTTGAAAGGTGGTGTATAGGTGTAGGCCGTCTTCATTTGTGGGGCTTGCCGAGCTTAGGAAGGGATGATGTGCGTGGAAATCCCCTCCTATGAGTGTGGCGTGGTCAGCGGCCGAAGCAAATAATTGAGTAACCTCCAGTGAGCCCCTTGGGTTCTTGTAGATGTTGTGAACAGTTAATTCCCGTTCTTGGAGGGTTACTTTGACGGCCTGTGTCTCGATGTTTTCCCCACATGGAAATTGCTGCGTGACATCGGCGGAGGGTATGCTTGACTTGACCAAGATCATACATCCTCTTGTTGACGCCTGCGTGAAATGCCTCCTGCATGTCTTGTAACCGCTGAATTTGAAACAGTGGTGTTCTTGTAGAAGTGTTTCTTGTAGGAGTATGATGTCAAGCTTGTCCTTGGCTGCTGCTTCTTGTAGGAGGTGTTTCTTGTTTTTGATGCCCTGAGCATTCCATGTTAGGATGTTCAGGGTGCTGACGTTTTCCACCACTGTTTCATCGGGGACTTCTGGTGGTCCTCGATGGAGATGTCCAAGTTCGATTCCAACTGAATCAGGTCCATGTCTTCGTGTTCTGTGGTTTTTGCCTTCTGGGCCGTGGTTCGGTTCAGGGGAGTTGAAACGTCCAGTTTCTTTCTGGGAGCTGTCGGTATCTTGGGTTCTCTGGTGGCCTTCTTCGGTGTAGAGTGTACCTCGGCTGTCACTCGTGTGAGGACCGGCGTGGCTTCCTTGGTGTGTGCTTCTTTTGTCTTTCTCGTGGTTGTCGTTGTCTGCTGCTTGGGTGGCTGAGGTGTGGCCGTAGTGAGGCCAGGAAACTGGGCTGCACTTTGGGTGTTGACTGGCTGAGGAGGTTGTCTTTGTTGTTTTGGCCTTTGGGTTCCCCACACGAAGGTACTTGGTGGGGCTGGTGTGTAGGCGGTGGGGGCCGGTCCTGCTGCTGGTCGGTTTGCCTGGACCCTCTTTGTTCTCTCGGAGCATCCAGGATTCCAGGCGTGGTGTTTGCCCCCGCAGTTGGCACACTTGGGGGCAATTTTTTCCCCATTTTTCAGCTTGGTGAGGCAGGACTGTGTGCCGTGCTTCTGTGCGCAGACTGCGCAGATTTCCCTGTACGTGCACCTTGTCTGATGGTGCCCGTATTTCTGGCATCTGAAGCATCGCAGGGGCTCTGGGACGAAGGGCCTCACTTCGTAGATCCCCCAGGTTTTGAGGTCTATGGTGCTGGGGGTGAGCCGTAGTGCGTTATGAGGACTTGTTTCGTGGTGGCCGTCTTGTCGGACAGGGGAGAGCATCTCTCGGCTTTTAGGATCTTCGGGTGGTTCTCCAGGGGTTCGAGAGGTAGTTCCTTTGGGTACCGGAGGACTACCGACTTCATCAGTTTCTGGGCGGGGTCTAGCTTGGTTGAAGTAATGGTGGTGGTGTTTTGTAGGTAAGTGTCGAGGGTGGTGGCGGAGTTCTTGTCTTTGGGGTGAACGATCATCTCCCCCTTTAGGTTGGGCCGCACTGAGAACTTGGCCAGTGGGTTTTGCTTTTCCATCTCTGTGACGGCGGCATATGTTGTTTTTGCGTCCGTTTTCGTGATCCGGAATTTTGGCAGTGTCGTTGGAGGTGAGCTGGTGGTGGTGATGGGTGCCTTGGGGGCTGCTTGACGGCAATCGTTTCCCGAAAAGGCACGTCGGCGTTTCTTATTTTCTACCTTCGTCCAGTTGTCCTCAGTAGCGGTAGCAGTGGTGGTGGTGGTGGTGGTGGTGGTGGAGTTGTTGGAGGTGGTGGCAGAGTTCCTACTTTTCAGGGCTTCGTTGAAGGCGCGTAACTGGTCTGCTTTCTCTGTGCGAAGCCTGTCGTGGTTCGGGTCGTCAGGTTGGCGGTTCAGGCGGGGATCGCGGTTAGGAGGGCGTACGCGCTCCATAACCGGGTTGTTGTTGTTGTTGTTGTTGTTGTTTTTTTTTTTTTTTTTTTTTTTTTTTTTTTTTTTTTTTTTTTTTTTTTTTTTTTTTTTTTTTTTTTTTTTTTTTTTTTTTAGATCCTGCCTATTCCGGTTGAGTAAATAGCAAAGGAATTACAGCACTCCCCACTAGCTGGTGGTCGTAGAGTGGTTCCTGAGCTTCTCTCACGGAGCCCCGATTGGGGAAGCCTACTTCCTAGTGTATGTGACTGCTCACTTATAGACGTGAGCTAAGTGTGCCTATTTGGGAAGGATAAGGATGGCTACCCTCTTTCCAGGTGGACCCGCACGATCACGGTTTTCCTGGAAAGACTCGGCTGGGGAGGGTTTTGCTCCGACCCCCTTTCGTGTTCACAATCTCCTGGGAGGGAGGTGAACAGTTACAGGGGGGACCGCAGGACGAATACACTTTTGAGGGTGCAGGTCCCTAGGCCAGAGCGAAAAAGGAAAAATGGTAGTAGAAGGAAAAGAGCTCAAACCACGCCGGGAATATCGCGCTATAACTGCTCTCCAGCTGGAGTGTGGGTCACTCACACCACCAGTGGGGAGGGCAAGCTAATGCTCGATAAACCGAGAACGCTCGTGAGTTGTTGTGGACGATGACAGTCGTGGGTGGTCCGGTCCGGGAAGATGGCCAACAATGGTACAAGGGAGAGGGCGGTCTTCAGAGTTCCGGGTCCAGCAGGAGGTCTTGTTGAGAGGTCTTCTTCGTTCAGGAGCGATGTGATGAGTGGGGCGGCCCGGCAGGCGGGCGGGCTTATATACAGACATTCTCCACCTCAGTGGCCACCTCATTGGCCACGAGTGCCGCATGCGTCATCCGCAAGCTACGCCCCACCTCCAAGAGGGAGGGACGGCCTTGGATGAACGATACTACCGCTGCGTCCACAGCACGCCACCTACTCCCACCAAACCGTGGGCGAAGCGACACACACTCTCTCTCCCTCACCATGAACGGATACGAGTTTGTTAACGTGGCGCGGATACGTCCGGACACGCCGACCTGCCCCAAGAAACTAAACCTCCTAGTTCTCCAGAAGTTTTTCGAAGCTAATGGGATCGTGGGGGTCACCAAGGTAGAACGCCTAAAGCTCCATGGTGACATCAAGATCACCTTCGCCGAGATGGGCATGCCCGCTCAACTCGCGGAGATCCCAGACATCAACGGCATTCCTTTTAAAATGTTTGCCTTCATGTGGGACAACTTGAAGCTGGGTGTAATCTCCCACGCCGAAATTGCCCACATGGACAAAGCAGAGCTGAGTGAGCTCCTCAAGGAGCAGCAGCTCCAAGTTGTGAAGAAGCTGTCCGACACCACTGCCCTCATCGGACACCACTCCACCCTACCCAAGGAAGCTCAACTGGCGTGGGTAACTATGCCAGTCAAGCCCTACTGCAGACCGAAACGGTGTTACAAATGCCAGCACTATGGACACACTGTAAACAAGTGTGAGGCGCAGGAAGACACCTGCTCCATGTGTGGCAGCCCTGGACACCGCTACACGGCCTGCCCCAACACAGAGAAAAAATGCGTTGCCTGTGGTGGCCCACACTCCTCCGCCGACCGGACCTGCCCCAGATGGAAGGAGGAATGCAGGGTAGCCAAGGCCCGTCTTGAGAAAAAACTGAGCTACAAAGAGGCCCTCCTTGCTGTACGCTCCCAAGAAAAGAAAAAACCAGCAGTAAAGAAAAACCAAGAAAAGAAAACTCAACAGAAGCAGCCCACCACACAGAACCAAGAACACCACGTGGCCCGTGGTGCTGAAGCCCACGCGGCCAGTGGTGCTGAAGCCCACGCGGCCAGTGGTGCTGAAGCCCACGTGGTCAACCTCTCCCTCTCTGAATTCTTCCACACCTATGAGGACTTAAAATACGAGGAAGACGAACAAGAAGACCCAAACACAAACGAATGGACAATTCAAGAGAGCAAGAAGAGAAGGAGAGAGAGAAGAAAATCGACATCAAGCTAAGAAGACCAAGACATCCCCTCCACACAAGAAACCAAAACACAATCAAGCCGACCAAGCACTGAACATCCATTGCCCAACCCAACACGCACCTGACGCCTGACCTGACGCTTGACCTGACGCTTGACCTGACGCTAGCCTGGCCTTGTCTTGTCGCCTCCCTGCCGCGTCCAGCCGGGTTGTTGCTGCTGCCCCCATCTTATAATCCCTCACGCAAGCGGTGTTTAGCCACTGCATCTGTTCTCTCCTCCTAAAATTCACTTCAATCCTCCCTTTATTCTTCTCCTGAACCTCCTTCCCCCCTGTCACTAGCATTTTTCGATTCGATTCGGCGAAGCCACACCAGGACCACCTGTAGTAGCAACCACAACAACATGACTGGACGAGGCAAAGGAGGCAAGGGACTTGGAAAGGGTGGCGCCAAGCGTCATCGTAAGGTGCTTCGTGACAACATCCAGGGTATCACCAAGCCCGCCATTCGTCGTCTAGCTCGGCGTGGAGGTGTTAAACGTATATCCGGCCTCATCTACGAGGAGACCCGCGGCGTCCTCAAGGTGTTTCTGGAGAACGTCATCCGTGACGCCGTCACCTACACCGAGCACGCAAAAAGGAAGACCGTCACCGCCATGGATGTGGTTTATGCCCTGAAACGGCAGGGCCGCACCCTTTATGGTTTTGGTGGTTAATCAACCTGATGGACGGGCGCACACCACCACCACCACCACGACAAACAAATATACGGACCTAATTTTAGGTCCACATTTAAATCGCTAAAGAGTTGGTTAGACACTGAGTAAATCGTTGAAAATATATCCAATAACATGATCCTCTCTAATTCTGGACTTGTGGTATGAGTATAGGTTGTGTGTGAACGTGTTGGAACCACTTCCTAATAATTGTCAGTCAGTCAGTCAACATTCACCTAACCTCCAGGTACCTCACCTAACTTCCTGTAGCGTCACCGAACCTCACGAAATGTAACCCAATGTAGTTTATAATCTATCCTAACATGACATAACATAACCACGCACTATATTACTTCGGTAAGAGTAATGAGTTTTAATACGCAAAGTTGCAGTTAGCATTCATCATACATACATACATACATACATACATACATAACATGCTAGTGGCAGGGGGGATTGAAGTGAATTTTAGGAGGATAGAATAGGTGCAGTGGCTAAACAGCGCTTGCGTGAGGGACTTTAAGCAGCAACTCGCCTGGATGCGGCAGGATAGAGTCAGGTCAAGCGTCCGGTGCATGTTGGGTTCCGCCATGGTTTCTCAGTGTTTGGTCGGCTTGATTGTGTGTGTGTTGTTTTCTTGTTTGGAGGAAATGTCTTGGTATTCTTCTTCTTAGCTTGAAGTTGATTTTCTTCTAACTCTTCTCCTCTTGTTGTTCGTCTTCCCCGTGTCTGCTATCATTCTGTAAAGACTCTATATATGTATGTAGGTATGAGTGAGTAACAGTTGCCGGTTACAGTGATACTTCATATTCGCTGGTGTTGTACTGTATGGCTTCGGTATTTCTTAATATACAAACGGCACCGTTAGGGGATTGAGGTATTTAAAAACCAGCCTACATTACTTATATATAGAAATAAATAATGTGGCTTGGACAATAATGACGACTACTCTCTCCTACCTAACCCAAACAAGGGCTTTTCGAAAGTATACATTGGACACAATTGACTTAGTACATACATTGGTGGTTTAACAAAAGCCCTCATTAGAGAAAGGTGAAGGAGCACACAGTGAACATACAGATTAATGTTTGCACGCATAGATCATGTAAGGTGAGGTGTTGAACACCAGACACGTAGTGTAGTAACTCCCTCACAGATGGCGTTATGAGGGGCCTGAGGATGTAGCAGTTACCTCACAGATGGTGTTATGAGGAACTTCACATGATGATGCTGTAGCAAAACATTCACTACGTGGTGTCGTAGCATCTTGGGGACACCACGTGGTCCACATGACTCACTCATTCAAGTGGGTGAGGTGTGGTCCCAGGCCTCTCTATCGTGGAGTCTCAGGGGAAGTATAACCGGGTACCTGGGACCTCACTGTGTGAAGGTGGTTAGCTAGCTTGGGTAAGACTCAACTGCCGAGTTGTTTTTCACTGAGTTAAGCACTGTTCACCACTATTCATCACTGGTTCCATTCCTTTGCCAAATGAGATAGTACCTTATGGCAAGAACTTGTTGATAGTCCGGTGGGGAGGAGGGTTCAGGGGAGTGAGTTGGTATCGGCCAACATATAAATAATAATAATAATAATAATTAACGGTTTATTGAAAGTGCTTGGCAGCCAGAAGGCTGAAAATATACAGTTACATATTTGGGGAATGGGTTACGAATTACAAATAATATACAAGTAACATGAGTGACACAAATAAGACATATAATAACTAGCTGGGGAAAAGCTCAAACTACAGTTCATTTCAACATAGTTACAGTGCAAGGAGTAGTGTTTACTGGGAGTGAGTACACTGATTTATTACAAGTTATCGATAATTTTTACAATGGTTGGGACTGGGCTGTTCTTATAGCGATCAGTTCGTGCACGTATGGGCTGGATGCGGTTGTGGTGTCGAAGAGCAATTCTCGGACTAGGGATCTCAGATGGTAGTAGGAGCCGGTGTAGAAGCTTCTTACCAAATTGGCAGATGAGGTCGTGGTGATGGTCAGTGAGAGTCTAAAGGGTCGGTCAGTGTGTTGAGCGCTTCTTGATATGTGGAGTAGGAAGGGGAGAGAATAATCTTGCATGGCCTCTTTTGCACTTTTTCTAGGTGTTTACGTTGTGTGGCATTTAGGGAGGAAGACCAGGTGGAGGAGGCATAGGTGAGCTTGGGAAGTATGAATGTTGTGTAGACACTGAGGAGCTCGTGTGCAGGAACACCGAGGGACTTGAGTCGGCGTAGGAGGTGGAGACAGAAACTGGAGGATTTGATAACTTCACTGACGTGTGGTTTCTAATTTAGTTTGTTGTCTATATGTATGTGTGTGTGTGTGTGTGTGTGTGTGTGTGTGTGTATATACTACTGTACTTTTTAGATCCTCCTACGCAACCTAACCTATTATAGTTAAGTATAGTAGGCTATACACTATTTTGTTAGTATGTGTTATAAAATGAAATTGCATGTTATTATTATTAATATTATTATTATTAATATTATTATTATTATTATTATTAGTAGTAGTAGTAGTAGTAGTATTATTATTATTATTATTATTATTGTTATTATTATTACATGCTAATATAATACTAAGTTGCCCGCCAGATTTCCTCAGAGATGGGAGGAGCACATTGGCGGCGGTGTTGTTTATACTCCGCCCGATTACTGATTCTTATTCACCGAGCCAGAGCTGGCGGGCGGCGTGTTATGTGCCACGTTTTGTTTCCCATTGGGCGTACCGCTCAGCTGGGGAGTAGGAGATTTCATAAAAAGAAAGTTTGAGTGGAGAGCACACCTTTTCCTTCACATACAGTTATCTTAGACCATCTACTAGTATAATAGTTTGCACAAAAATACTCTACACTCTTTCTAGGTTATTGTTATGTTGTTTTTTTTTTTTTTGACTTTTCATCAGATTGTGCATTCAACTAATATACACTATTAGTGTGTTTATTATTATGTTTTATAGTATTATTTCGTATAATATTGGGTAACACAATTATAGTCACTAATATACACTATTAGTGTGTTTATTATTATGTTTTATAGTATTATTTCGTATAATATTGGGTAACACAATTATAGTCACTAGTATAGTTTATTATTGGGGTTTATAGCAGTTTGTGGTCTAATAGTATCATGCTTTATGAGTGGTGTTCTATGTAGTGATGATTAGGCAATAAAATATGCTTTGGGTGTTTATAGCAGTTTTTGTGGTCTACTAGTATCATGCTTTATGGGTGGTGTTCTATGTAGTGATGATTAGGCCATAAAATATGCTTTTGGTTTATTGCTAACAAAATATACTTTGCTCTACCGCTGTCGTGCAAAACATGGTGAAACTTACATACACCGTTAATAAAGTATTCATGGAAGAAGAAGAAGAAGAAGAAGAAGAAGAAGAAGAAGAAGTACGAGGAAGAATTGTGGAGGGAATGAACAGTGAGACAATGTAAAGCCTCCGGGATGGCGGCAGCGTTTCTGTTATTAATATATAATAAGACAATAGGAAAATATGTTGTTGTCTCTACCTGTATTATTACCTTTGCGATAGCATGGTTCAATTTTGGGAGGACAGAGGAAGGAGCAGGAGGTTAGGAAGGGAGAGATAGTGTCTGTGATCCTCGGGTCACCACTCCTCGGATTGTGTCAGTTCAAGTTTAGAAGCTCCAACAACTTTCCTGAATACGAATTCGCAACCTTTCGATTTACAACAGGTACCTACTTACTGCTACAGTAGGTGAACAGGGACCAAGGGGGCTAGGAATAGTGTCCAAACAACTTGCTCCTGCCTGCCTGTGTGATGTAGTCGTGGCCACAATTAGGTTAGGATACAGACACATCTGGCAAGTTAGTAACGCTGTACCCATACCGGAACACTCAGCATGTAAACTTTGTGATACACCTTTAAAGCACTATATTATTGAATGTGACACTGTCAAAGACTTCAGGCCACCTCACTTATTTTATCTTGAACTATGTCATTACTTCATTGAGGACATTACATTCTTGCTGTTTATCCCAAATTGGCTAGCTAGCTAGCCCACACTGATTAGTCTACAATTACAATATGACTCCAATGTATGCTGCTGGTAAATGTGTACTGTCAATGAACCAGAGTGAAAATAAGGTCGCCTCCCTTGCTGCTGCTGCTGCTTCTTGCGCCCTTCTAAGTCCCGTTTAAGTCCCCCACCCCAGGCCCCCGCAGTACCCCTTCACATCTACACCATTCAAAAACATTTTCACTCTATTTCCACAATACTATGCTAATTACACGTAAAATAGAGTGTTATCCTGCAAAACGTTGATGTCGTATATTTCTCTCTTTAAGTGATATCCTGTGGCTCCGAAAGGAGCCTGTTTGGTTAGGTTGTCTTGTGTGAACGAACCTTGGGTTCTTATTTCTTCTCTGTCTTCTTGGGGAGGAGCACAGCTTGGATGTTAGGAAGGACACCCCCTTGGGCAATGGTGACTCCAGACAGGAGCTTGTTCAGCTCCTCGTCATTGCGAATGGCAAGCTGAAGATGACGCGGGATAATGCGGGTCTTCTTGTTGTCGCGGGCGGCGTTACCGGCCAGCTCGAGCACTTCTGCTGCCAGGTACTCCATGACGGCTGCAAGGTACACAGGGGCACCTGCACCAACACGCTCAGCATAGTTGCCTTTACGCAAGAGACGGTGGATCCTCCCCACGGGGAACTGGAGTCCGGCCCTGCTAGAACGGGACTTTGACTTGCCCTTCACTTTGCCTCCCTCGCCGCGTCCTGACATGTTGCTGCTGCTGCTTTTCGTGATAGGAGTTAAATTTCCGCCCGCCACCTTGGTCTTTTATACCAAGCTCAGGATCAGGCCAGGTGGCCGTCTCGCGGACCCAACCAATGTAAGAGAGCCGTAGCTGCAGCCAGTCTGATCCTGAGCGGCCCGCTCGGTATATAAGGAAAAGTTAGTCGGGCCAGTTTTCAATTCTCTCGCTCCGCGCCACGAGCAACTGTGCCGCCATGCCTCCCAAAACTTCCGGAAAGGCTGCCAAGAAGGCTGGAAAGGCCCAGAAGGCCATTGCCAAGGGTGACAAGAAGAAGAAGCGCAGGAGGAAGGAAAGCTACAGCATCTACATCTACAAGGTACTGAAGCAAGTGCACCCCGACACAGGAGTCTCCTCCAAAGCTATGTCCATCATGAACTCTTTCGTGAACGACATCTTCGAGCGCATCGCTGCCGAGGCTTCCCGCCTGGCGCACTACAACAAACGCTCCACCATTACAAGTCGGGAAATCCAGACAGCTGTCTGACTCTTGCTGCCCGGTGAACTGGCCAAGCATGCCGTGTCTGAGGGCACCAAGGCTGTCACCAAGTACACCTCTTCCAAGTAAGAGGTTACTTGTGCACAACAAACACGCCATCCAACTACTACAACTTAATCGGCTCCATCGGAGCCACAGTTACATGTTAAAGAGACAGTTACCGACAGTGATATATTGAGAGGGAAATAAAAAAAATAAAATTATAATTATCTGCATTCTCTATTGGCGTAGAAACAGGACTAAATCGAAACATAATAAATAAATAAATAAATTCTGCGTGGAGTACTTTTACACCCACTGCAAAGTGACATACATGGAGTGTGTTTGGGCTTCATTTCTTGTTTGCAGCATGCCTATTTCATGTAAAAAAAAATTTTATTTTATTTTATTGTATGTTCTTTTATTTTATTTATTTCTTTACTTACTTATTCTTTATATATTTATTTGTTACTAGCTCTTGTTTGTT
>NW_024725802.1:0-14373 GCF_018991925.1 Homarus americanus | reverse complement strand
AAAATTCGCCTCCTAATGACACACCCTAATATAGCAATGTCTCAACGTATATGTGAAAAGGTGTAGTGCTAGGAATTATGACAAAACTAAATTAGGCATGGAGTTAAAACCTAAATGCGACAAAGAGAGGACTCAGAACACGACTAACTTAAATGTCTATTACGCAATCAGTAGAAGTATGAGAAAAAATATGGATGAAATCAGGGCGTTGGTATACACTGAAAAATCGATATCATAGCATTCACCGAAACATGGATAAACCTAGACTCACGTGAGTTACCTATCGCATACCAAATTGCAGGTTACAAATTATTCCATACCGATAGGCAGATTAGAAAAGGAGGAGGAAGAATCATGTCAGATAATCTGAAGTGTGAAATAAATAAGGAAATAAAACTGAGCGGAATACAGAAACAATTTGGATAGAATTAATCGATGGTAGAAAAATTAATCACAGGAGAATATATAGACCTCCGAATTTTCAAGAGTTTAGAGCGACTTATTTGGGATGAAATGCACAGGCTTCATACATAGCAAAGTCTGTATAGTAGGCGACTTTAACTTTAGCCAAATAGATTGGATTGACCTTACGGTAACTCAGAATCAGAGGATTTTCTTGAAACAATCCAGGACTGTTTCCTAAGCCAACATATAACCGAACCCACCCGGGGAAATAATATACTGATTTAGTTCTGTCAAACAGAGAAAACCTCATAGTAATGTCGAGGTAGGAATGAACTTGCTATCAGCGATCACAAAGAAATTAGATTCTAGTTAGAATTTCAGGCAGCAGAAAGGAAAATTCTCAAAGTCCCAGATTTCAGAATGGCAAACTTTGATAGTTTGAAGAAGCAGGAGAGAAGGGTATCACGCTTGGGGTGAATTACATGACCACATGAGATGTCCTCACACAATGTACCCACAGAGGGCGACTTCACCTACCTGGAGACCTGACGGTTGAGGATGACCTGATAACGAGATCTCAGGTTGACAAGTTCCACAACAATTTATAAATGAGTTACTTTTTTTTATGGAAATTAGCCCAAGGGCACAGGTCACTGACCCACATCAGGGCCTGAAGGCAAAAATGTAATAATAATAATAATTCATATTAAATAAAATTTATAATAAAATACAAAATTAAAAATATAATAATCATAATTCATAGTAAATAAAATTTATAATACACAATACAAAATTAAAAATAAAATAAAAGTAATAACAATAATAATAATAGCACTAATAATAATAAGAATAATGATAAAGAACCATAAAAGAAATGCAAAAATTAAAAAATCAATAGTGAGAAACAATAATATATGTATGTTGTGTTGTCAAAGTAAGAGAAACAATTGGGATCCTGCATTGTGTGTAAATGAGAGAAAGGCAGATGAGCAACCTGGGACTTAGTCACAATTGTGATGCCATATAACAGACAGGGTCTACCATTGGACAACACATTATGCTTCCAATATCTTCCAGGCAGTAGTACCTCCCTGTTTGGTAGCTGCCTACTACCGACTAATGCTCAAAGGCAGAACATACCCATACAGAAACTCGGATCGAACAACAAAGACCCTAAATGGATAAATAATTATACCCTAGAACGATAACCATGGGTGTATTACACCGACACATGTGACGTCATAGGGTTGCGTATGGTTCCTGTGCTCTGACAGCGCGTTCCCAGTAGCTTCCTGAATCCCCCAATGATGCTAAAGAAGGATATAACCCCCCCTCCCTTATATTGCATGCCAAACTGGTTTCGGGTGCGGTAAACCCAGGTTAGTGATAATGCGTAAAGAAGATCGGGTGTGGACCACCCAGGGTTAGTGTTTGTGATGTATTTTTGTTGTTGCATTGCATTACTAACATTCATTATTTTCCTTATCAAACAGTGATTTCAGTGATTACTTATGAACAATGGCATATTCAAAGAGAAACATGCCACAATCTGAAATTGACAATATATTAGATCAAAATTCTCGATGAGGATGATAATTTAGAGTGTAAACTGTTATATGGCAGTGACATTGATGCTGACTATGTTCAATCACCTAGTGAAAGTGACTCGACCATGATGGTAGTCCGCGGAAGAAAAGGGAGACGCAGGTGCGTCGTACCCATGCCACCCCTGTTGTTGCCTGTCTTCAATGCATGGAGACAAATTGGGCAGCACTGGGAAGCCGGTCATCATCGAAGACTATAACCAGATAAAAGGAGGAGTCGATAGCTTTGATCAAATGTATTGCCAGTATTCATGCTCCAGGAAGACTAAGAGGCAAGCCGCCTTTTATGGCTTGCACAAAGCAGCAGTCATCAATTGTTGGATTATCCACAAGGCTAACATGGAGAGGACAGGAGGAACACAATTCCGGAAGAAGCACTTTAGAGGAGGTGATCTAGTACCTGCAGCAGAAATGAGGGAGCCACTTGTGCGCTGTGTCCAGCCCCTCGAAGGTAGAACAAGAAGAACACACTTCCGGTGTGTAGCCTGCAATCAAGCTGTGTGTCCCAGCCACACTACCACCACCGTCTGTGCAACTGTGTATTAAGCCTGAAAGTTGTAATGTTCCAGGAATTCACCTGATACCTATATTTACTTGTGAATAATGAATATATCTTACTTATTACTCATTACAACGGTCATTATATTCAAAATCAATTTATTGAAAAATAATTTTGGGTACTCATAAAAGCCTCACCCCCTACAGAAGACGTAGCAGTTAAGAATCGCAACCCCTTCAGAGGTGACCCACAGGACCTGTGGACGTGGTGTTGCTAGGAACATCTGCCAATTTTGTTTTTCATTTTTGGAAACATTAAAAAAAAAAATGTGTAACTTTTTGTTTTGTTTTTCAAACCAAAGTCATATTATTTTCAGTTATTTTTAATGTCTAATCGAAGTAGAAAGGCTAAAGTTACATTATGCAAATTTACTTCAATAAAGCTTTGCATTTAGTGTTTCTTTTTATTTTCCACCCGGGATTAATACACCCGGAGTTAGTGATAGTGTTACCAGAACATAGGGTTAGTGTTCTAGGGTAAAAAACATTATTGGACAAAGGAAGGCTATAGGTAGGAGAATAAATCGAGGTGAAGTTTACCCAAGATTATGTTGAATAATGATAGGTTGTTAATCAAGAGATAGAAAGCAAGAGAATAATGAAATGAAGGTGGAAAGCGAAATCAAAACCCAAGGGATTCTATCCAAACCGTTAATTGGACCAATACAGTCTATACCAGCTGAGCTAATTGATAACTTTTGAGAAATGAGCAATAATCTGAATAAATAATTTCAAAAATTTTAACCAACGAAAAATTTAAACATGATACCCGAGGCACCGACTTTATACAGAGATTGTGAAGAAAATAATTTAAGCGAGATAGTAGTGACTAGGTAACGATGTTAGTAAGCAAATAGACAAACCAAAGCCTAATAAGTCACCACAGGTCCCGGCGAGATATTTGCCAGAGTATTAAGCGAATGAAGAGCTTAGTATGCCCTAAGCAAAGTTATTTAACATGTACAAAACGGTGGCACGAATCCTGAGGATATAAAATGTAAATATTTTCACAAGGAGATAACACCTAGATCACTATCCTCTAACTACCATCCAATTAGTCCAACATCAATTGTAGGCAAATTACTGGAAGCAATCTTTTCAAATCATTCGAAATCACCTGGAGAAGCAAAGTTGATCAATGATTCCCAACATGGCTTCCCAAGCAGGCGCTCAGATATATCTAATCTATTAACATTCTTTTCATCTGTTTCGAATCAGCGACGAGGGGCATACTATGATGTGATATATCTCGACTTACAAAGCCCTCGACAGAGTCCCCAGGAAAGATAACAAAAAAATTGTGGCTCATGGCATTGAATGAGATACCCAAACTGATTATGGCGGTTACATGACAGAAATGCTAAATGAGCACAACGGCACTAAATCCGATTGGCAACGCCACTAGTGGAGCTCCCCAAGCCCAGTACCTTAAGGCTATTATTTATACATAAACGGCATAGATATCGGCGCAGACAGCAACTTAAGTAAATTTGCTGATGACACTAAAATAGGGCGTAATTCAAGTCCGACGAGGATCAAAACCACAAAGATTCTGCCTAAACAGCATGAAAATCAATGCAAATGAAAGTACCACAGTAGAGGAGATATAGGAACCAGATATACAGATGAACAACGATATTATTGAGAAATCCAACTCAGAAGGATTAAGGAGTAGATAAGAGGAATCTTGCCAAGTAAAAAAATGTGTATGTGCTCGAAACAAGCAACAAAGTACTGATCCATACAAAGGAGTTAGTTACGACTAAAGAGGTCATCCTAAAATTATATCTTGGGCTTGAGAGACCACAATTTGATTACGCAGTTCAACTCTGCACCAGATACAGAATGGATATAGAATCCTTTGGAAAGAATTCAAGGGAGATTGACAAGACTAATCCCGGCATTAGGAGCCTTAGCACAGAGACAGGTTACAAATAATTCCCCCTCCTCAGAGACGTAGATAAGGGCGATAAGATGATGTATAAATGAAGTCAGGGCTGAGCAAAAGACATTACAAAGGTAATCAACCATCCAACCAGAGCGAACCCGTAACAATGGTTTTAAATAACAAATTTAGAAAGGCCGAAATAGGTAAACATTGGTTTGGAAATAGAGTAGTGGACGAGTGGGAAAAGTTCCAAATATCATCATTAATTTGAATACGCTGAATGGCTTCAAACATAGGTTGATGGATATATGAGCAATAGGATTGGGTGTAAATGGGACTGCCCAGTATGGGCCAATAGGCCCGCTGCAGTTTCCATTCTTATGTTCTTATGTTCTTATTAATACCACACACAGTCTTTGATTAAGAGAGAGTAAAGAAACGCTGGACTTTAGTCTGAGTAAGAATGCACACCATAGTAGGGGTGCCAAAGTAGAGGGAAGATCACAAACCACAATGGCCCACTTTTTGCAAGTGTAGATTTTAGTGTATATAAACAGAATAATGCTGCAACACTTTGGTAACCTTTGCTAGGTAAATTTTAGTGAAATTTATCGAAAATCTAACTTACAGCTGCATTAGTGCATTACACTAAATAGTGAACATTGCTTTTCTGACTTCATCCTTTAACAACCCAACTAACAATATTTTTTTCTGCTTCAGATTCTGATGCATTTAAGTTGATAATATATGATGGCTGCCAGGCCAGGACGAGGAACCAAAAATCCAGCCATCTAAATACTGGCCTGGGAGAGCCCTTAAAGCCGGAGTTGCCTACATTGAGAGATGCTTGAGATAATGGTAATCACAGCAACCAGTGAAAAGAACCAAAGAACTTACACAAACAAAGACATTGCCAGTGATATGACCAAAGCTGTCTGGCACAGTACACCTGGCTAATTAGTTCGCTCCAGTCATAACAAGTCAGAAGACGATTAGTGAGAGATCACAGCTAGTTGGGGAAAAGGTAAGAGATATCTCTTGGGAGAGGAAAACTTGTAGTTAATCAAGGCTTTGCTGCCAACTGGACCAGTTATTTGACATACCATTTGCAAGGCCCAATTGTTCTCGTCCTGGAGTTTGGATGCGATCGTGATCAAACTGAGGCCCACATCTCCTGTATTTGCAAGCGTGAACTGAAGATTCCTGTGATCGAACTGGCATTTGTCAGCACAGAGAGAAGACTGGCGGTGCAGGGCCTCACATTTTAGCCAAGCATATTATCTCGGAGTCCAAGAGACAGAGGCTGCCACAGAGCATTGCAGAAGATGAGAAGAGCTGAGAAAAGAGACTCTTATAGCCGCCCAGGGTGAGGTAAAAAAGGTCATGATTGGGAGTCAAGCTGATTCAGAGTTTAATGATTCCCCATGGCTGAGTGCTGACTATGTGAATGGTACTTTGGTTCCTAACCCAGAAAAATAATGATCCCAAACCTTCCAGGCGTTTATCGGAAAATATAAAAGCATGGTTCCCATAGCTCACAGCCTGCGACACCACACTGGTCTCAGAGAAACTGCAGAGATAGCAACAGCTGCCTGGATTGACGGTGGTTTGATAACACCTGATGATGTTAACCTGGTGATAGATCATACCAAAGTAAGGAGAGTCAGAGAAACTTGTCAGCAATCAGAAGAGGAGTTTATAAGGGATGTGCTATAAAACCGGAATCAATTGTTTGTTCTGATGGGAGAAGATGACACTAAAGTGTCTGGGCGAAAGTTGGAGATTCTGACAAGCTGTTCCCCGCCATGGCAGGTGAAGGCTGAGCAACACTACTCCCTGCTGCAGAACCAGGAGGGAAGTATTTGTGGCATTTCACCCAGAGAAAGACGATTACTAGGAAACCAGCTGAGATAGTGGCAGATAAGACAGAACTGGCCTGAGAGAGAACGTAGACCAGACCCTGCAGGCTTTCATTGAGGACAAAGCACCCCAACACGAACACAGGGTGGCAGGCAATAAGGTGATGTAGAGCGAAGATTGGGAGGAAGCTGGTCTGGATTGTTTGCACTCCACAACGAGTTGCCACCAGACATCTGATCCAGGAGCGATGGCAGGACCCTTTCAAACAACAGATATTGGTCCTCTGGCAAGATGCCGGACTCTCAAGCCACTGAGTTAGAAATAACCGGCTTTGAAAATCACAGTTGTCTCCACTGCTGAGAGCTTGCACATACTGTCATTGGACGACCTGAGTACTGACCAGTACTATGGTTACATGATTTGCAGTGCCATCAAACTGGGTCATGCCTGATAATTTGCCACCTGCAGATAGGTCCAGTCTCGCTATTCTATAGGTGGCTCAAATCTGGCTAATTGCAGGTTCAAGAATTCTAGTCGCTCATCATAAACTGAAGGGAACCAGCTTCACAACCTGGGAGACTTATTGTCCACCATCGTGAGGCTCATCGCTAAAATTTCCGGTTCAACACCGTCAAGTCAACAGCCTCAGTCCGAGGCATGTTCTCTTCCAGCTTGGAGCTCTGAGCCAGCCTGGCGAAGTTGTTCAGACAGGGAGCAGACTGTGAGGAGATCTTCCTGGCGTTCATCCCGAGGCAGTTCTGCAGACAATGCTCTGCAGTAAGGATGAGGAGGAGAGAAGAGTGGCAGTCAAAAAGATCTTGGATATGAGACTTATCAGAGATCTGGGCATGACGAATCAGTTGGGTGATCTTCAGGGTCAGGAAGACTTGAAGTCAATCTAGGTGCCAAGACTCTCACTGATCTCATAGATCTGATAACATCCAGGCTGGCAGTGAGCCCCTTACCTGCAGCATCACCACAATGTTCAAGGTCAGAGCTCTGACAACCCCATGCATGTCCTCCTGCCGCCCCCCGCACACTCCAGAGCATAGAGCCGCCAGGTACAGCAAGTGAGCGAGGCCAGCAGTCACGTGTACAGCCAGGAGGAGGGAAGGCTACATCCGAGCTCAGGTGGTCAGCAGGAGGGGTGATGAGTAGAAATAGAAGCTGTTACATATGTTCTCATGTGCAGCAACACCGGTCAGAGTAAAACCGGTTTTTGTATTTGATGATTTGTTTTCCAAAGGAATATTTAATTTAATAATGTGTCAAGACTACTGTTTCACTATTCTGACTATTTCATCCTAATAAATTAACCTGATACATTTACTCTTCTTTACTTTAAATATCAAGCTATTTAGCGGTGTTGGTAGCGGTAATTTAAATTGGGCTACATTCTCGCCAAAAATTTACCCAGCAAAAAATAAAAAACTTTTCAAATCTGAAGATGTCGCTTACGACTTGCACATAGAATTACACTATTAATACCATGGGCCGATTTTTCAAACTCAAAAAAATTTTACCCTGCATGACACCCACACCCTAATACCATGCATGTTCCGAGACAGTAGCGATGTGAGGGGAGTGTAGTGATGTGTAGGACCATAGTGATTTTGGGGAATGTAGTGATGTAAGGGCACTGTGGTCATGTGAGGTGACCTCGTGATATGTAGGATTGTGGTGATGTATGGGAACTTTGGTCATAAGTTGAACTATCGTGATGTATGGGGACTATAGTGATGTTGGGAACATTGGTGATCGTGGAACTGTTGATATAAGGTTTATGAGGATACAGGGCAAAGTGGTGATTTGTGGGGACTGGTGTATTTGGGAACTGTAAGGACTGAGAGGCACTAGAAAAACTAGAATACTAGTGAAAGGAAGGACTGATAGACATGAAGAAGGCAAAAGGACCAGGAGAGATGAAAAGTACTGTTGAGAGCAGGGGAATAGAGAAAGGCAGACTTGAGAGTGGCAAGGACTAATAAGAAACAGGGGACTGTCCGTGAGTGGCTGGGAACTAGTTAGAGACATGGGACTTTGAAAAGAAGAGGATTAGTGAGAGGTGGGAGATTAGTAAGAGGTAGGGATTAAGTGACAGGCAAGGGATGAATGAGGCAAAGACTAGTGAGAGACAGGAGACTAGAAAGTGGTAGGGATTATTTACGGGCAAGGGACTAGTGGGGAGACAAGGGACTAGTGAAAGGCAAGATATTAGTGAGAGACAGGGCTAATGAGAAGCAGGAATTAGTGAGATGCAGTGGTCTAGTAAGAAGCAGGATAAATGGCAGACAGGGACTGATGAGAAACAGAGGGTTAGTGGGAGGCAGATATTAGGAGAAGCAGGGACTATTGAGAGGCGTGATATTAGGTGAGAAGCACTACTGAGAGGCGGAATGTAGGTGACCCAGGACTAATGAGAAACAGGGGTTAGTGAGAGGCAAGATATTAGCAAGAGACAGGCATAGACTAGTGAGATTGATATTAGGTGAGAACCAGGTGACTAGCGAGAGTCATGATGTTAGTAAAAGGCAGGGGTTAGTGAGAGGCAGGACAAGTGAGAGGCATGATATTAGTGATAAGGAAAAGACTAGTGACAGGCAAGATACTAGTGAAAGGCGGGGACTAGTGCGAGGCAAGATATAGAGAGACACAGGGACTAATGAGAAACAGTGGGTTAATGAGAGAAAGGGAAGAGGTGAGAGGTAGCAGACTAGTGAGAGGCAGTAAACTGGGAGAAAGTGTGCTAGAGGAAGATGTCAATGAAAAGGACTAGTGAGCAGCAAGGACTAGTGAGAGGCAGGACAGTAATGAGAGCCTAGGGACTAGTGAGATGCAGAGGATAGTGAGAGGCAGGATTTTACGGGATTAATGAGAAACAAGGGATTAGTGAGATGCAGGGCACTCAGTGAAAGGCAGATACTAATGACAGGCTGGGGACCCAGTTAGAAGGAGGGGCTGGTGAGAGGCAGCGGACTAGGGCAGGAAAGGGGATAATAGTGCAGGCAGAGTACAAGCAGCATTTTTGTAAGAGGAGGAGACTAGGGATACGCTAGAGGACAAGTGAGAGGCAGACATTAGTGACATGCAGGATTAGTGAGAGGCAAGATAGTGACAGGCAAAGGACTAGTGAGCAGGATAATAGTAACAGCCAGGGACTAGTGAGAGGCAGGATGTGAGAGGCAGAGGAATGGTGACAAGCAGGATTTTGTAAGAGGGAGGAGACTAGGCATGTTAGAGGACTAGTGAGAGGCATGGCACATGCAGGGGACTAGTGAGAGGCAAGATATTAGTGACAGTGCAAAGGACTAGTGAGAGGCAGGATAATAGTAACAGCTAGGGACTAGTGAGAGGCAGGATAATAGTAACAGCCAGGGACTAGGTGACAGGCAGGTTAATAGTAACAGCCAAAGGACTAGGGAGAAGCAGGATATATGACAGGCAAAGGACTAGTGAGAGGCAGATAAAAGTGACAGCCAGGGACTAGTGAGAGGTAGGATATTAGTGACAGGCAAGGGACTAGTGAGAGGCAGGATAGTAACAGCCAGGGACCAGTGAGAGGCAGGATAAAAGTGACAGCCAGGGGACTCAGTGAGAAGTAGGATATAAGTTACAGGCAAGGGACTAGTGAGAGGCGATAATAGTAACAGTGGGACTAGTGAGAGGCAAAATATTAGTGACAGCCAAAGGACTTGTGAGAGGCAGGATTATATTAACAGCCAGGGACTAGTGAGAGGCAAGATAATAGTCAAAAGCCAGCCTGACAGGCAGGATAATACTAACAGCCAGAGGACCAGTGAGAGGTAGGATATTAGTGACAGGCAAGGACTAGTGAGAGGTAGGATAATAGTAACAGCCAAAGGACTAGTGTGAGATTGGATATTAGTGACAGGCAGAGAATTAGTGAGAGGCAGGATAATAGTAACAGCCAGGGACTAGTGACAAGCAGGATAATAGTACAAGCTCAGAGGATTGGTGTGAGAGGCAGGATATTAGTGACAGGCAATGGACTAGTGACAGGCAGGATAATAGTAACAGCCAGACCAGTGAGAGGTAGGATATTAGTGACAGGCAAAGGACTAGTGACAGGCAGGATAATAGCAACAGCCGACTAGTGAGAGCAGGATACTTGGACAGGCAAGGGACTAAAGTGAGAGAGGCAGGTAATAGAACAGCAGGACCATGTGAGAGGCAGGGAATAGTACAGCCAGGACTAGGAGAGGCAGGATAATAGTGAAAGGCAAGGGACCAGTGAGAGGCAGGATAATAGTAATAGCCAGGGACTAGTGAGAGGTAGGATATTAGTGAAAGGCAAGGGACTAGTGAGAGGCAGGATAGTAATAAGCCAGGGACTAGTGAGAGGTAGGATATTAGTGAAAGGCAAGGGACTAGTGAGAGGCAGGAATAGTAATAGCCAGGGACTAGTGAGAGGCAGGATATTAGTGGCAAGGACCAGTGAGAGGCAACCAACAAAAAAAGTGAAGCAAGGACCAGTGAGAGGCAGGATAGGTACAGCCAGGGACTAGTGAGAGGTAGGATATTAGTGAAAGGCAAGGACTAGTGAGAGGCAGGATAAGAGAATAGCTAGGGACAGTGAGAGTAGATGTACAGGAAAGGCAAGGACCAGTGAGAGGCAGGATAATAGTACAGCCAGGGACCAGTGAGAGGTAGGATATTAGTGAAAGGCAAGGACCAGTGAGAATTGGATATTGTGACAGCGGACCAGTGAGAGGCAGGGCACAGTCAACACCAGGGACTAAGAGGCAGGGTAATAGACAGCCAGGACTAAGAGGATATAGTGAAAGGCAAGGACTAGTGAGAGGCAGGATAATAGTAACAGCCAGGGACTAGTGAGAGGCAGGATATTAGTAAGGGGCGACTAGTGAGAGGCAGGATAACAGTAACAGCCAGGACCAGTGAGAGGTAGATATTAGTGAAAGGCAAGGACTAGTGAGAACCGGATATTGAGACAGGCAAGGGACTAGTGAGAGGCAGGGTAATAGTACAGCCAGGGACCAGTGAGAGGCAGGGACTAGCAACAGGGGACTAGTGAGAGGTAGGATATTAGTGAAAGGCAAGGGACCAGGAGAGGGGATAATAGTAACAGCCAGGGAAGTGAGAGGTGAGAAAGGCAGGGGACTAGTGAGAGGCAGGAAAGAGTATGCCAGGGACTAGTGAAAGTTGGATATTAGTGACAGCCAGGGACTAGTAGAGGCAGGATAATAGTAATAGCCAGGGACTAGTGAGAGGTGATATTAGTGAAAGGCAAGGGACTAGTGAGAAGTCGGATATTAGTGACAGCCAGGGACTAGTGAGAGGCAGGATAATAGTAACAGCCAGGGACTAGTGAGAGGTAGGATACTAGAGGCAAGGGACTAGTGAGAATTGGATAGTGACAGCCAGGGACCAGTGAGAGGCAGGATAATAGTAACATCCAGTGGACTAGTGCAGGATAAGTGACAGGTAAGGACCAGTGAGAAGTCGGATATTAGTGACAGCTAGGGACTAGTGAGAGGCAGGATAACAGTAATAGCTAGGGACTAGTGAGAGGTAGGATATTAGTGAAAGGCAAGGGACTAGTGAGAAATTGGATATTAGTGACAGCCAGGGACTAGTGAGAGGCTGGGACTAATCAAAATAGGAGATTAATGAGAAGCAGACTTTGTGACAGTCATGGGACTAGTGAGAGGCAGGATATAGTGACAGACAGGGACTAGGAGAAACAGTGGGTTAATTGCAAAAAGAGTAGTAGTGAGAGGCAGCAGACTAGAGACAGGCAACAGACTAGAGAGAGGCAGGATATTAGTAAGAGGTAGAGGACGGATAATAAACAGGATGATTGATAGGCAGGATATGGACAGGCAGGATATTAGTGAAAATCAGGGACTAGTGGGACAGGCGATTTGTGAGGAGGCAGGGACAAGTGAGAAGGGAATATTAGTGACTGGCAGGATATAGGTGAGAGGCAGGGGACTAGTGAAAGGCAGGATATTAGTAAGAGGCAGGATAATAGCGACAGGCAGGATATTAGTGAGAAGCAGGATATTAGTGAGAGGCAGGAGACAAGTGAGAGGCAGAATATTAGTGACTGGCAGGATATTAGTGAGAGGCAGGATATTAGTGAGAGGCAAGAGACAAGTGAGAGGCAGAATATTAGTGACTGGCAGGATATTATTGAGAGGCAGGATATTGGACAGGCAGGGGACTAGTGAGAGGCAGGATATTAGTGACAGGAAGGGGACTAATGAGAGACAGGGGGTAAATGATAGGCAGGATATTTGTAACAGGCAGGACGAGTGATAGGTAGTGGAATTGTGTGGGGCAGGGGACTTGTGAGAGCAGATGACTAGTGATAGGCAAGGACTATTGAGAGGCGGGGATTAGAGAGAAAGAGGTTAGTTAGAGGCAGGATATTAGTGATAGCAAGGATATTAGTAACAGGCAGGGACTACTGTGAGGTTAAATGACTAGTGGAAGGCTGGATATTAGTAACAGGTAGGCACCTAGTGAAAGGCAAAATATTAGCGGCAGGCAAGGGACTAGTTAGAAGCAGGGACTAATGAGAGCCAGAATATTAGTGAGAAACAGGGAACTACGGAAAGGCAGGGTTTTAAATACAGGAAGTGGTCTAATGAGGAACAAGGGGTTAGTGAGAGGCATGATATTAGTGACTGGCAGGGGACTAGTGAGAGGCAGGATATTAGTGAAAGGCAGAGGACTAGTGAGAAACAGGGGTAGTGGGAGGCAGGATATTAATGACTGGCAGGGGACTAGTGAGAGGCAGGATATTTGTGACAGGCAGGGGCAGTGGTGAGGATTAGTGGACTAGTGAGAGGCAAGGGGACCAGTAACAAGTAGAATATTAGTGACAGGCAGGGGATAATGAGAGGCACGATGTGGTGAGGCGCAGGGGCTAGTGAGAGACAGGATATTAGTGAAAGTGAAGTAGCTGGTGGAGGCAGGTGAGTTGTGAGACATGGTACTAGTGAGAGAGGATGGTAGTGAGGCAGTCCCTATATGTAAGGCAGGCAAGTTTACTGGGTGGCAGAGGATTAGTGAAGGCGGGGAATATAGTGAGGGACTGGTGAGATGTAAGAGATCTGAGAAAGGTAGGGGATTATTGAGAGGCAGGTGACTGTATTAAGAGGCAGGCATACAGGCAGGGAATTGGTGAAAAGCAGGGGAATATAGTGAGACAGGGGACTAGTGAGAGGGAAGGAACTGGTAAGGGGGGTGACTAGTGAGAGGCATGGCATCAATGAGAAACAGGAGACCGGAGAAAGGCAGGAGATTAGTGAGAGGCAGGAGATTAGTGAGAGGCAGGGTAATAGTAAGAGCCAGGGGACTAGTGAGAGGTAGGATATTAGTGACAGGCAAGGGACTAGTGAGAAGTCGGATATTAGTGACAGCCAGGGACTAGTGAGAGGCAGGATAATAGTAACATCCAGTGGACTAGTGAGAGGTAGGATATTAGTGACAGGTAAGGGACTAGTGAGAAGTCGGATATTAGTGACAGCAGGGACTAGTGAGAGGGATAATAGTAATAGCCAGGACTAGTGAGAGGTAGGATATTAGTGAAAGGCAGGGACTAGTGAGAATTCGGATATTAGTGACAGCAGGGACTAGTGAGAGGCTGCGGACTAATCAAAAATAGGAGATTAATGAGAAGCAGACTTTTGGTGACAGTCATGGGATAGTGGAGGCAGGATATTAGTGACAGACAGGGACTAGTGGAGAAACAGTGGGTTAATGGTAAAAAGAGCAGTAGTGAGAGGCAGCAGACTAGAGACAGGCAACAGACTAGTGAGAGGTAGAGGACGGATGAGACAGGATGTGATTGACAGGCAGGATATTGGTGACAGGCAGGATATTAGTGAAAATCAGGGGACTAGTGAATTGCAGGCTATTTGTGAGAGGCAGGGACAAGTGAGAAACGGAATATTAGTGACTGGCAGGATATTAGTGAGAGGCAGGGAACTAGTGAAAGGCAGGATATTAGTAAGAGGCAGGATAATAGTGACAGGCAGAATATTAGTGACTGACAGGATATTAGTGAGA
>NW_024725801.1:0-65939 GCF_018991925.1 Homarus americanus | reverse complement strand
CCTCAAGGAGATGCCTAACGACCCTCCCTCTCCCCCTCAGGAGATGCCTAACGAATTCCCCCTCTCCCCCTCAAGTAGATGTTGCCAGATATTGAAGTGTTCTGGTAACTTCATCCACAACTGTACAATTTTACTCAAGCTTTTATTATTTTAGCTCTAAGAAGGTTGACACATTCAAGCTGAGATAGGTTAAGCTTTTCGGCTATTGGGGTCTCAGGTTCATAAAGCTTACTCAAGCTGGGACGTAACAAGCTCCTCAGTGCGTAGTTGGAGCAGGTGCTTACGTATCACCAAACGCTGACCTTGTGTGAAACTACGCAGTAAAAATTAGGTTTGGATTGGTTAGGTTAGGTTAGGTTAGGTTAGGTTAGGCTAGGTTTGGTTTGGTTTGGTTTGGTTTGGTTAGGTTTGGTTAGGTTAGGTTAGGTTTGGTAATTGAGGGTTCCAGAATAATATTAAGACCCGGATGGCGAATTTTCCTCGTAAATACAGACTTAACGAGGTAGTTAACTCATTAATGTTAACAAAAGTACATAATTAACGTTAATTAACTCTGAGACTCTACCTTAACTAGATACGTTCATAACACCAAAGACCAATAATATAAGACTCATAAGTCTCAACACATTAATAATTATCCCTTAACTACTTCAAGTCGAGTCTCGTGTAATTACGATGCCATGACACACACACACACACACACACACACACACACACACACACACACACACACACTATCTTACCGTGAGTGGGACGTTCTGAACCCAAGAACGGACCACAACACAACATTAATTCCTTTCCTGGTTTATTTATTTATTCATTTTTTATTCGTGTTTCATCATTCCAGTTTATTTTTATTTATTTTTCCTTTTAATCGTCTTTTTTTCCATTTTCCTTTTTTATTCGTGTTTCTTCATCCCAGTTTATTTATTTCTCCTTTATTGTGTTTCTTCCGTATTTCACCGTCAAAGGCAGATGGATAAAGAGGTTTATTTTTCACTATAATTAACCGGATTATCTAGCAAATTTGGCGCAGTTATAGAGAGATGACACGAAGGTTTGGCCCCTCCTGCGGCCCTCCATCTCTCTTCCTCCTGCGGCCCTCCTTCTCTCCTGGCCACGTGTTCCCTCCTCCCTCCCCTCTCTCTTGGCCCTTCTTCCCTCCCTCCCTCCCTCCTGGCCACGTCTTCCCTCCCTCCCTCCTTCTGCACATCTTCCGTCCCTCCCTCCTGGCCACGTCTTCCCTCCCCCTGGCCACATCTTCCCTCCCTCCTGGCCCTACGAACAGTACCCTACAGAGCTGTGTCAGTCAGCCATAAGTGTTATTGTCTCTGCAGAGTATCGAACCGGTGTACTTGGGGTAGTAAGCAGGCCACACACACACACACACACACACACACACACACACACACACACACACACACACACACACACACATGACGTCATACATATATACAATACCGGTATTGTTTACACGATGCTATACATATACATACATATATACATAACATAAAATATATATATATGTACACTAACTATACTGTACACATACTTGTCATAATCACACACACACATCTCTCTCTCTCTCTCTCTCTCTCTCTCTCTCTCTCTCTCTACACCTGGGGACTGGAGGGTGAGCGAAGGAAGGAATGAGAGAGAGGAGAGAGGGCAGGGGAGGGAAGAGGAGGGCAGGGAGGAGAGAGAGAGGGGCAGGGAGGGAGAGGGAGCCAGGAGGGGGTGAATGATGACGTAGTTTGGGTCTCTGTGGGTGGGACAGGTGTAGGCGTGTTTGTGGGACAGGTGTGGGCGTGTGTGTGGGGTGGGACAGGTGTGAGGCGTGTTTGTGGGTGGGACAGGTGTGGGCGTTTGGATGAGTAGTCAGGTGTGGGCGTATGGATGGGACAGGCGTGGGCGTGTGGATGAGTAGTCAGGTGTGGGCGTGTGGATGAGTAATCAGGTGTGGGCGTATGGATGAGTATAGAACAGGTGTGGGTGAGTAGGACAGGAATGGGCGTGTGTGTGGGGCGGGTGTGGGCGTGACTCACAATAGTCCGGATACGGTAACACCTCTCCCGCGTATTGTTCCCGTTGCCAGCTGGGATATCCGGCCCCTTGGTTTAAGATACATACCTGCAACGTCACCTCTATGTATACCCGCTATGTATATTCATTATACATACTAGTGTATGTATACTTCTATCATACATACTAGTGTTTATGTGTACTCCTATCATACATACTAGTGTTTATGTATACTTCTATCATACATACTAGTGTTTATGTGTACTCCTATCATACATACTAGTGTTTATGTATACTTCTATCATACATACTAGTGTTTATGTATACTCTATCATACATACTAGTGTTTATGTATACTTCTATCATACATACTAATGTATGTATACCCTTATCCTACACTGGCAACATTGGTGGGATCTTGGCAACACTGCTATGCCTTGGACATCATTGGTGTGTAATTGGCAACACTGATGGGTCCTTGACAAGACTAGTGGGATATTGGCAACATTGCTATGACGTTGATAACACTCTCGGGACATTGACAACACTGCTAGGCCATTGACAACACTGCTCGGCCATTGACAACACCGTTATGCCATTGACAACACTGGCGGCTATTGACAACACCGTTATGCTGCCATTGACAACACTGCTAGGCTATTGACAACACCGCTAACCATTGACAGCACCGTTATGCCATTGACAACACCGTTATCCCATTGACAACACTGCTAGGCCAGTGACAACACCGTTATGCCATTGACAACACCATGGGCCATTGACAACACTGCTGGGCCATTGACAACACTGTGGGCCATTGACAACACTGCTGGGCCATTGACAACACTCTGGGCCATTGACAACACCGTTATGCCTTGACAACACTGCTAGGCCATTGACAACACTGCTGGGCATTGACAACACTGCTGGGCCATTGACAACACCGTTATTTGACAACACCGTTATGCCATTGACAACACTGCTAGGCCATTGACAACACTGCTGGGCCATTGACAACACTGCTGGGACATTGACAACACTGATAATAGCATTTCGAATCATACGTGTGTATTTTTTTAAGCTAAATATGTCAACAGCTTCCGCTAAACCTTGTATTAACCCCCGGTGTATGGTGTATGGTAGGTCGTGTGTATATGCTATTGTGTGTATAGTGATTGTATTGTTTGTATAATGAGTATGTACTGTATAGTGGGCTTGTGTATAGTGGGTGTGTGTATAGTGATTGTGTGTATAGTGGGTGTGTTATAATTGGTGTGTTATGGTGGTGTTATGTGGTGTGTGTATGGTGGTCGTGTGTATAGTGGGTGTGTGTATGGTGGGTGTGTGTATAGTGGGTGTGTGTGGTCGTGTGTGTAGTGGTGTTTATGTGGTGTGTATAGTGGGTGTGTATAGTGGGTGTGTGTATGGTGGTTGTGTGTATGGTGGTCGTATGGTGGTGTGTGTATAGTGGTCGTGTGTATAGTGGGTGTGTGTAGTGGGTGTGTGTGGTGGTCGTTATTGGTGTATAGTGGGTGTGTGTGTGTATAGTGGGTGTGTGTATAGTGGGTGTGTGTGTGTTATAGTGGGTGTGTGTGTGTGTGGTGTTTGTGTATGGTGTGTTATAGTGGGTGTGTGTATGGTGTGTGTATAGTGTGTGTGTATGGTGGGTGTGTGTATAGTGGGTGTGTGTATGGTTTATGTGTATAGTGGTGTGTATAGTGGGTGTGTGTATAGTGGGTTTTTGTATAGTGGTCGTGTGTATAGTGGTCGTGTTTATAGTGGGTGTGTGTATGGTGGGTTGTGTATAGTGGGTGTGTGTATAGTGGGTGTGTGTATAGTGGGTGTGTGTATAGTGGGTGTGTGTATAGTGGTCGTGTGTATAGTGGGTGTGTGTATAGTGGGTGTGTGTATAGTGGTCGTGTGTATAGTGGGTGTGTATAGTGGGTGTGTGTATAGTGGGTGTGTGTATAGTGGGGTGTGTGTATAGTGGTGTGTGTATAATTGGTCGTGTGTATAATTGGGTGTGTGTATAGTGGGTGTGTGTATGGTGGGGTGTGTGTATAGGTGGGTGTGTGTATAGTGGGTGTGTATAGTGGGTGTGTGTATAGTGGGTGTGTGTGTATAGTGGTTGTGTGTATAGTGGTGTGTGTATAGTGGATGTGGTGGTGTGTATAGTGGTCGTGTGTATGGTGGGTGTGTGTGGTGGTTGTGTGTATGGTGGTCGTGTATAGTGGTGTGTGTGTGGTGTGTGTGTGTGTGTATAGTGGGGTTGTGTATAGTGGTCGTGTGTAGTGGGTGTGTGTATGGTGGTCGTGTGTATGGTGTGTATAGTTGGTTGTGTTATGGTGGTCGTGTGTATAGTGGGTGTGTGTATGGTGGTGTGTGTGGTTGTGTGTGGTGCGTGTGTGGTCGTGTGTGGTGGGTGTGTGTATAGTGGTGTGTGTATGGTTATTGTGGTGTGTGTATAGTGGTCGTGTGTATGATGGTGTGTGTGTATGATGGGTGTGTGTATAGTGGGTGTGTGTGTGGGTGTGTGTGTTGGTCGTGTGTATGGTGGGTGTGTGTATAGTGGTGTGTATAGTGGGTGTGTGTATAGTGGGTGTGTGTATAGTGGGTGTGTGTATAGTGGTGTGTGTATAGTGGGTTGTGTGTATAGTGGTCGTGTTATTGTATGGTGGGTGTGTATAGTGGGTGTGTATAGTGGTCGTGTGTATAGTGGGTGTGTTTAGTGGTGTGTTATATGGTGGTTGTGTGTATAGTGGTCGTTATTGTATAGTGGGTGTGTGTGTATAGTGTTCGTGTGTATAGTGGGTGTGTATGGTGGTGTGTAGTGGGCGTGGTATGGTGGTCGTGTGTATAGTGGTCGTGTGTATAGTTGGGTGTGTATAGTGGTGTGTGTATGTTGGGTGTGTGTGTGGGTGTGTATATTGGTGTGTGTATGGTGGTGTTATTATGGTGTGTATAGTGGGTGTGTGTATAGTGGTCGTGTGTATAGTGGTGTGTGTATGGTGGGCGTGTGTATAGTGGTGTGTGTGTGGGTGTGTGTATAGTGGGTGTGTGTGTGTTAGGTGTGTGTATAGTGGTGTGTGTATGGTGTGTGTGGTGGTGTGGGGCGTGTGTGGTGTGTGTGTGGTTGTGTGTATGGTGGTTGTGTGTATAGTGGGTTGTGTTATGGTGGGTGTGTATGGTGGTGTGTATAGTGGGTTGTGTGTGTGGTGGGTGTGTGTATGGTGGGTGTGTGTATGGTGTGTGTATAGTGGGTGTGTATAGTTCGTGTGTATGGTGGGTGTGTGTATGGTGGGTGTGTTTAGTGGTCGTTGTATAATTGTTGTATAGTGGGTGTGTGTAGTGGTGTGTGTATGATGGTGTGTATGGTGGGTGTGTATAGTGGTGTGTGTATAGTGGGTTGTGTATAGTGGTGTGTGTATGGTGGTCGTGTGTATAGTGGGTGTGTGTATAGTGGGTGGTGTATAGTGGTGTGTGTAGTGGGTGTGTGTGGGTGTGTATAGTGGTCGTGTGTATAGTGGGTGTGTGTATAGTGGTGTGTGTATGGTGTGGTGGTGTATTATGTGGTCTTATAGTGGTCGTTTTTATAGTGGTCGTGTGTATAGTGGTCGTGTGTATAGTGGGTGTGTGTATAGTGGTCGTGTTGTATAGTGGTTGTGTATTATTATGGTGGGTTGTGTGTATAGTGGGCGTGTGTATAGTGGTCGTGTGTATAGTGGTCGTGTGTATGGTGTGTATAGTGGGTGTGTGTGTATGGTGGGTGTGTGTATAGTGGGTGTGTGTATGGTGGTCGTGTGTATGGTGGGTGTGTGTATGGTGGTGTTATGGTGGTCGTGTGTATGGTGGGTTGTGTGGTGGTCGTGTGTATGGTGGGTGTGTGTGTGTATAGTGGTGTGTGTATAGTGGTCGTGTGTATAGTGGTCGTGTGTATAGTGGTCTGTGTGTGGGTGTGTGGTGGTGTGTGTGGTGGGTGTGTGTAGTGGTCGTGTGTAGTGGTCGTGTATAGTGGGTGTGTGTATAGTGGGTGTGTGTGTGTGGTGGTCGTGTGGTGGTGTTGTGATGGTGGGTGTAGTGGGTGTGTGTATAGTGGGTGTGTGTATAGTGGTCGTGTGTATGGTGGGTGTGTGTATAGTGGTGTGTATGGTGGGTGTGTGTATAGTGGTGGTGTGTATAGTGGTCGTTGTATAGTGGTCGTGTGTATAGTGGGTGTGTGTATAGTGGGTGTGTGTATAGTGGTCGTGTGTATGGTGGGTGTGTGTATGGTGGGTGTGTATGGTGGTGTGTGTATGGTGGTCGTGGTATAGTGGGTGTGTGTAGTGGGTGTGTGTATAGTGGTCGTGTGTGTATAGTGGGTGTGTGTATAGTGGGTGTGTGTGTGTATGGTGGTGTGTGTGTGGTCGTGTGTATAGTGGGTTGTGTGTATAGTTGATTGTGTGGTATGGTGGGTGTGTTATAGTGGGTGTGTGTATAGTGGGTTGTGTGTATAGTGGGTTGTGTGTATAGTGGGTGTGTGTATGGTGGGTGTGTGTATAGTGGTCGTTGTGTATAGTGGTGTGTGTATTATTAGTTATTGTGTGTATAGTGGGTGTGTGTATGGTGGCTTATAGTGGTGTGTGTATTAGTGTGTGTATGTTGGTGTGTGTATAGTGGTCGTGTTATAGTGGGTGTGTGTAGTGGTCGTGTGTATGGTGGGTGTGTGTGGTGGTCGTGTGTATGTTGGTGTTATGGTGGGCATTGTATGGTGGGTGTGTAATTGGGTTGTGTATAGTGGGTGTGTGTATGGTGGTCATTATGATTGGGCGTGTATAGTGGGTGTGTTATAGTGTATAGTGGGTGTGTATGATGGTGTGTTATTATAGTGTGTGTATGGTGGTCGTGTATGGGTGTGTGGTATAGTGGTCGTGTGTATGAGTATTCGTGTGTTATAGTGGTGTGTGTATGGTGGTCGTGTGTATAGTGGTGTGTGTATATTGGTCGTGTGTATAGTGGTCTTGTATGGTGGTGTGTGTAATTGGGTTGTTATAGTGGTCGTGTATGGTGGGTGTGTATAGTGGGTGTGTTATTATAGTGGGTGTGTGTATGGTTGGTTATAGTGGGTGTGTGTATAGTGGTCGTGTGTATGGTGGGTTGTGTATGGTGGTCGTGTGTATAGTGGGTTGTGTATGGTGTGTGTTGGGTTGTGTATAGTGGTCGTGTGTTATAGTGGTCGTGTGTATGGTGGGTGTGTGTATGGTGGGTTGTGTGTATGGTGTGTGTATAGTGGGTGTGTGTATGGTAGGTGTGTGTATAGTGGGTGTGTGTTAGTGGTCGTGTGTATAGTGGGTGTGTATAGTGGTCGTGTGTATGGTGGTGTGTGGTGGTCGTGTGTATAGTGGTCATTGTTATAGTGGTCGTGTGTATAGTGGTGTGTGTATAGTGGTCGTGTGTAGTGGTCGTAAGTGGTCGTGTGTATAGTGGGTGTGTGTTATAGTGGGTGTGTGTGTATGGTGGTTATAGTGGTCGTGTGTATGGTGGGTGTATAGTGGTCGTGTGTATGGTGGGTGTGTGTATAGTGGGTGTGTATAGTTGGGTTGTGTATGGTGGGTTGTGTGTGTGTTAGTTGTGTATAGTGGTCGTGTGTATAGTGGGTGTGTGTATAGTGGTCGTGTGTGGGTGTGTGTTTATTGGTCGTGTGTATGGTGGTCGTGTTAGTGGTAGTGGTCGTGTGTATAAGTAGTATTGTGTATAGTGGGCGTGTTATAGTGATGGTCGTGTGTATAGTGGTCGTGTGTATAGTGGTCTTGTGTATAGTGGGTGTTGTGTAGTGTGCATTGATAGTGTGTGGCGTGTGTATGGTGGTCGTGGTATTAGTGGTCGTGTGTATAGTGGTCGTGTGTGAGTGGTCTTTGTATGGTGTGTGTGTGTATAGTGGTCGTGTGTATAGTGGTGTGTGTGTGAGTGGTCGTATTATTGTAGTGGCGTTATTAGTAGTGGGTATGTGTATAGTTGGTGTGTGTATATGTGTAGTGGTCGTGTTTATGAGTGGGTGTGTGTGTATTATTATTATTCATGTGGTTGTGTGTATTAGTGGTCGTGTATATGGTTGTATGGTAGTCATTATGGTCGTGTGTGGCGTGTGTGTAGTGGTCATGTGTATGGTGGTCGTGTGTATAGTGGTCATGTGATAGTGGGTGTGTGTGTGTATGTGGTGGTCGTGTGTATAGTGGTCGTGTGTGATAGTGGTGGTGTATGAGTGGCTGTGTGTAGTCGTGTGTATAGTAGTGTGTATAGTGGTTGTGTGTATAGTGGTCGTGTGTGTGGTGGTGTGTGTATAGTGGGGTGTGTGCGTGTGTGTGGTCGTGTGTGGTCGTGTGTTTTGATGGTCTTGTAGTGGTCGTGTGTGAGTGGTCGTGTAGTGGTCGTGTGTATGGTGGTCTTGTGTGTATAGTGGTCGTGTGTATAGTGGTCGTGTGTGTAGTGGTGCGTGTGTTGGTAGTGCTTGTGTGTAGTGGTCATGTGTATAGTGGTCGTGTGTGTGTCGTGTGTGTGATGGTCGTGTGTATAGTAGTCGTGTGTGTGATGGTGGTGTGTGTAGTGGTGTGTGTATAGTGGTTGTGTGTTTGTGTGTTGTGTGTATAGTGGTCGTGTGTAGTGGTCGTGTGTAGTATTGGTTGTGTGTATAGTGGTCGTGTGTAGTGGTCGTGTGTATAGTGGTCGTGTGTATAGTGGTCGTGTGTAGTGGTCGTGTATAGTGGTCGTGTGTGTAGTGTGTGTAGTGGTGTGTGTGTAGTGGTCGTGTGTTTAGTTGTGTTATAGTGGCATGATGATAGTGGCGTGTGTGTAGTGTGTGTGTGTATTGGTCGTGTGTATGGTGGTCGTGTGTTGGTCGTGTGTATGGTGGGTCAGTGGTGTGTGGTCGTGTATGTTGGTCTTGTGTGTGGTGTGTGTATGGTGGTCGTGTGTGGTGGGCGTGTGTATAGTGGTCGTGTGGTGGTCGTGTGTATGGTGGTCGTGTGTTATGAGTGGGTGTGGTTTGGTATAGTGGTCGTGTGTAGTGGTCGTGTGTATGGTGGTCGTGGTATTATAGTGGTATTGTGTGATTATGAGTGGGGTCGTGTGTATAGTGGTCGTGTAGTGGCGTGTGTATAGTGGTCGTGTGTGTGGTGGCGTGTGTATAGTGGGTGTGTGTATAGTGGTCGTGTGTATAGTGGTCAGTGTGTAGTGATTTTGTGTGTAGTGGTCGTGTGTATAGTGGTCGTGTGTATAGTGGTCGTGTGTGTAGTGGGTGTGTGTAGTGGTGGGTGTGTATGGTGTGTGTGTGTATGTGGTCGTGTGTGGTTCATTAATGTAGTGGTCGTGTGTATAGTGGTCGTGTGTATAGTTGTGTCGTGTGTGTAGTGGGTGTGTAGTGGCGTGTGTGTGTGGCATGTAATGGTCGTGTGTTTGTGTGTGGTGGCGTGTGTGTAGTGGTCTGTGTGTAGTGGTGTGGCGTGTGTGTAGTGGCGTGTGTAAGTGGTCGTGTGTATAGTGGTCGTGTGTGTAGTGGTCGTGTGTATTGTGGTGTGTGTGAGTGTGCATTGTGTATGGTGGGTGTGTGTAGTGGCGTGTGTGGTGTGTGTGTGTTAGTGGTCGTGTGTGTGGTGGTCGTGTGTATAGTGGTCATGTGTGTAGTGGTCTGTTGTGTTATGTGGGTGTGTGTGGTGGTCATGTGTGTGGTCGTGTGTTTAGTAGTCTTGTGTATAGTGGCCGTGTGTAGTGGCCGTGTGTGATAGGTGTGTGTAGTATTACGTGTGTGTAGTGGTCGTGTGGTGGCCGTGTGTGTAGTGGGTGTGTGTATAGTGGTCGTAATGTAGTGGGTCGTGGTAGTGTTAGTGGGGTCATGTATAGTGGCCGTGTGTGTAGTGGTCATGTGTGTGGTCGTGTTTAGTAGTCTTGTGTGTAGTGGCCGTGTGTGTAGTGGTCGTGTGTGAAGTAGTCTTGTGTGTAGTGGTCGTGTGTGTGGCCGTGTGTGTAGTGGTCGTGTGTATAGTGGCCGTGTGTGAGTGGTCGTGTGTAGTGGCTTTATAGTGGCCGTGTGTGTAGTAGCGTGTGTATAGTGGTCATGTGTGAGTGGTCGTGTGTATAGTGGTCGTGTGTTTAGTAGTCTTGTGTGGTGGTCGTGTGTGTAGTGGTCGTGTGTTTAGTAGTCTGTGTGTAGTGGTCATGTGTGTGGTGGTCGTGTGTGTAGTGGTCGTGTGTGTAGTGGTCGTGTGTTGGTGGTCTTGTGTGTAGTGGTCGTGTGTGTAGTGTTCATTAGTGGTCGTGTGTGTAGTGGTCATGTGTTTAGTGGTCATGTGTGGTCATGTGTGTGGGCCGTGTGTAGTGGTCGTGTGTTTAGTAGTCTTGTGTAGTGGTCGTGTTGTAGTAGTCTTGTGTGTAGTGGTCGTGTTTAGTAGTCTTGTTATTGTGGTGGTGTGTGTATTGGCCGTGTGTATAGTGGTCTGTGTTTTAGTAGTCTTATTAAGTGGTCGTGTGTATAGTGGTCATGTGTTTTAGTAGTCTTGTGTGTATGTGGTCGTGTGTAGTGGCCGTGTGTTTAGTAGTCTTGTGTGTGTAGTGGTCATGTTTAGTAGTCTTGTGTGTAGTGGTCGTGTGTTTTTTGGTATAGTGTTCTGGTAGTCTTGTGTGTAGTGGTCGTGTGTTTAGTAGTCTTGTGTGTAATGGTCGTGTGTGTAGTGGTCGTGTGTTTAGTAGTCTTGTGTGTAGTGGTCGTGTGTTTATTAGTCTTGTGTGTGTAGTGGTCATGTGTTTAGTAGTCGTGTGTAGTGGCCGTGTGTGTAGTGGTCATGTGTAGTGGCCGTGTGTGTAGTGGCCGTGTGTATGGTGGTCGTGTGATGGCCGTGTGTGTGGTGGTCGTGTGTGTAGTGGTCGTGTGTGTAGTGGCCGTGTGTGTAGTGGTCGTGTGTGTAGTGGCCGTGTGTATAGTGGCGTGTGTGTGAGTGTGCGTGTGTGGTGGTCGTGTGTGTAGTGGCCGTGTGTGTGTAGTGGTCGTGTGTGGTCGTGTGTGTAGTGGCCGTGTGTGTAGTGGCCGTGTGTTTTAAGTGGTCGTGTGTTTAGTGGTCGTGTGTTTAGTAGTCTTGTGTAGTGGTCATGTGTGTAGTTGTCATGTGTGTAGTGGTCGTGTGTGAGTGGTGTGTGTGTAGTGGTCATGTGTGTAGTGGTCGTGTGTGTAGTGGTCATGTGTGTGTAGTGGTCGTGTGTAGTGGCCGTGTGTTTGTGGTCTTGTGTGGTCGTGTGTTTAGTAGTCTTGTGTGTAGTGGTCGTGTGTGTAGTGGTCGTGTGTTTTAGTAGTCTTGTGTGTAGTGGTCGTGTGTGTAGTGTGCTTGTGTGTAGTGGTCGTGTGTGTGTTGTGGCGTGTGTATGTAGCCGTGTGTGTAGTGGTCGTGTGTGTGGTGGTCGTGTGTGTAGTGGCCGTGTGTGTGGTGGTCGTGTGTGTAGTGGTCGTGTGTGTAGTGGTCGTGTGTGATGGTCATGTGTTTAGTAGTCTTGTGTGTAGTGGTCGTGTTATGTAGTGGTCATGTGTGTATTGGTCGTGTGTAGTGGTCGTGTGTGTTGTGGTCGTGTGTGTGATGGTCGTGTGTGTAGTGGTCGTGTGTTTTAGTAGTTCTGTGTGTAGTGGTCGTGTGTAGTAGTCATGTGTTTAGTAGTCTTGTTGTAGTGGTCGTGTGTGTAGTGGTCGTGTGTTTTAGTAGTCTTGTGTGTAGTGGTGTGTGTTTAGTAGTCTTGTGTAGTGGTCGTGTGTGTAGTGGCCGTGTGTTTAGTAGTCTTGTGTGTAGTGGTCATGTGTTTAGTAGTCTTGTGGTGGTCGTGTGTTAGTGGCCGTGTGTTTAGTAGTCTTATTAGTGGTCGTGTATGTAGTGGTGTGTTTAGTAGTCTTGTGTGTAGTGGTCGTGTGTTTAGTAGTCTTGTGTGTAGTGGTCGTGTGTTTAGTAGTCTTGTGTGTAGTGGTCGTGTGTGTAGTGGTCGTGTGTTTAATAGTCTTGTGTGTAGTGCTCATGTGTTTAGTAGTCTTGTGTGTGTAGTGGTCGTGTGTAGTGGTCGTGTGTGTGTAGTGGTCGTGTGTTTAGTAGTCTTGTGTATGTAGTGGTCATGTGTGTAGTGGTCTTGTGTGTAGTGGTCTTGTGTGTAGTGGTCGTGTGTTTAGTAGTCTTGTGTGTAGTGGTCGTGTATGTAGTGGTCGTGTGTTTAGTAGTCTTGTGTAGTGGTCGTGTGTGTAGTAGTCTTGTGTGTAGTGGTCGTGTGTTTAGTAGTCTTGTGTGTAGTGGTCGTGTGTTTAGTGGTCTTGTGTGTAGTGGCCGTGTGTGTAGTGGCCGTGTGTGTAGTGGCCGTGTGTGTAGTGGTCTTGTGTGTAGTGGTCTTGTGTGTAGTGGTCTTGTGTGGTAGTCTTGTGTGTAGTGGCCGTGTGTGTGAGTGGTCGTGTGTGTAGTGGTCGTGTGTTTAGTAGTCTTGTGTGTAGTGGTCATGTGTTTAGTAGTCTTGTGTGTAGTGGTCGTGTGTGTAGTGGCCGTGTGTTTAGTAGTCTTATGTAGTGGTCGTGTGTGTAGTGGCCGTGTGTTTAGTAATCTTGTGTGTAGTGGCCGTGTGTTTAGTAGTCTTGTGTGTAGTGGTCATGTGTTTAGTAGTCTTGTGTGTGTAGTGGTCGTGTGTTTAGTAGTCTTGTGTGTGGTGTTAATGTTTAGTAGTCTTGTGTGTAGTGGTCGTGTGTGTAGTGGTCGTGTGTTTAGTAGTCTTGTGTGTAGTGGTCGTGTGTGTAGTGGTCGTGTGTGTAGTGGTCATGTGTTTAGTAGTCTTGTGTGTAGTGGTCGTGTGTTTAGTGGTCTTGTGTGTAGTGGTCGTGTGTGTAGTGGTCGTGTGTTTAGTAGTCTTGTGTGTAGTGGTCATGTGTTTTAGTAGTCTTGTGTAGTGGTCGTGTGTGTAGTGGCCGTGTGTTTAGTAGTCTTGTGTGTGAGTGGTCATGTGTTTGATAGTCTTGTGTGTAGTGGTCGTGTTGTAGTGGCCGTGTGTTTAGTAGTCTTATTAGTGTAGTGGTCGTGTGTTTAGTAGTCTTTGTGTGTAGTGTGGTGTGTAGTGGCCGTGTGTTTTAGTAGTCTTGTGTGTAGTGGTCGTGTGTGTGGCCGTGTGTTTAGTAGTCTTGTGTGTAGTGGCCGTGTGTGAGTGGCGTGTGTTAGTAGTCTTGTGTGTAGTGGTCGTGTGTGTAGTGGCCGTGTGTTTAGTAGTCTTGTCTGTAGTGGTCGTGTGTTTAGTAGTCTTGTGTGTAGTGGTCGTGTGTGTAGTGGTCGTGTGTTTAGTTGGTCTTGTGTTGTAGTGGTCGTGTGTGTAGTGGTCGTGTGCTTAGTGGCCGTGTGTAGTGGTCGTGTGTGTAGTGGTCATGTGTTTAGTGGTCATGTGTAGTGGTCGTGTGTTTAGTGGTCGTGTGTGTAGTGGTGTGTGTAGTGGTCGTGTGTGTAGTGGCCGTGTGTGTAGTGGTCGTGTGTGTAGTGGTCGTGTGTAGTGGTCGTGTGTGTGGTGGTCGTGTTAGTGGTCGTGTGTGTGAGTGGTCGTGTGTGTAGTGGCCGTGTGTGTAGTGGTCGTGTGTGTAGTGGTCGTGTGTAGTGGCCGTGTGTGTAGTAAGTCGTGTGTGTAGTGGTCGTGTGTAGTGGTCGTGTGTGTGGTCGTGTGTGTAGTGGTCGTGTGTGTAGTGGTCGTGTGTGTTGTAGTGTAGTGGTGGTCGTGTTATATTGTGGTCGTGTGTGTAGTGGTCGTGTGTGTAGTGGTCGTGTGTGTAGTGGTCGTGTGTGTGGTGGTCGTGTGTGTAGTTGTCGTGTGTTTGGTTGTCGTGTGTGTAGTGGTCGTGTGTGTGGTGGTCGTGTGTGTAGTGGCCGTGTGTGGTGGTCGTGTGTGTAGTGGTCGTGTGTGTATTGGTCATGTGTTTAGTGGCCGTGTGTGATGTGTGTGTGTAGTGGTCATTAGTAGTGTAGTGGTCGTGTGTGTAGTGGTCATGTGTTTAGTGGCCGTGTGTGTGAAGTGGTCGTGTGTGTGAGTGTCGTGTGTGTAGTGGTCATGTGTTTTAGTGGTCGTGGTTTGTGGTGGTCTGTGTGTAGTGGTCGTGTGTAGTGGTCATGTGTGTAGTGGCCGTGTGTGTAGTGGCCGTGTGTGTAGTGGTCATTATTGTAGTGGTCATGTGTGGTGGCCGTGTGTGTAGTGTCCGTGTGTAGTGGCCGTGTGTGTAGTGGCCGTGTGTGTGTAGTGGTCGTGGTATTAGTGGTCGTGTGTGTAGTGGTCATGTGTTTAGTGGTCGTGTGTGTAGTGGTCGTGTGTAGTGGCCGTGTGTGTAGTGGCCGTGTGTGTGGTGGTCGTGTGTGTAGTGGTCATGTGTTTAGTGGCCGTGTGTGTAGTGTACGTGTGTGTAGTGGCGTGTGTGTGTGGTCGTGTGTGTAGTGCTCGTGTGTGTAGTGGTCATGTGTTTAGTGGCCGTGTGTGTAGTTGTCGTGTGTGTTGGTCGTGTGTGTAGTGGTCGTGTGTGTAGTGGTCGTGTGTGTAGTGGTCGTGTGTGTAGTGGTCGTGTGTTTAGTGGTCGTGTGTGTAGTGGTCGTGTGTGTAGTGGTCATGTGTTGTGTGTCCGTGTGTGTAGTGGCCGTGTGTGTAGTGGCCGTGTGTGTAGTGGTCATGTGTTTTAGTGGCCGTGTGTGTAGTGGCCGTGTGTGTAGTGGTCGTGTGTGTGAGTGGCCGTGTGTAGTGGTCGTGTGTGTAGTGGTCGTGTGTTTAGTGGCCGTGTGTGTAGTGGCCGTGTGTGTAGTGGTCGTGTGTGTAGTGGTCGTGTGTGTAGTGGCCGTGTATGTAGTGGTCGTGTGTAGTGGCCGTGTATGTAGTGGCCGTGTGTGTGAGTGGTCGTGTGTGTAGTGGTCGTTGTAGTGGTCGTTATGTGGCCGTGTATGTAGTGGCCGTGTGTGTAGTGGACTGTGTGTGGTGGTCGTGTGTGTAGTGGTCGTGTGTTTAGTGGCCGTGTGTGTAGGTGGCCGTATGTGTAGTGGTCGTGTGTGTAGTGGTCGTGTTTTGGTGGCCGTGTGTAGTGGTCGTGTATGTAGTGGTCGTGTGTGTAGTGGTCGTGTGTTTAGTGGCCGTGTGTAGTGGTCGTGTGTGTAGTGGTCGTGTGTGTAGTGGTCGTGTATGTGGCCGTGTGTTTAGTGGTCGTGCGTGTGGTGGTCGTGTGTGTAGTGGTCGTGTGTTTTGGAGCGTGTTTAGTGGTCGTGTGTGTAGTGGTCGTGTGTGTAGTGGTCGTGTGTGTGTCGTGTGTGTGGTGGTCGTGTGTAGTGGTCGTGTGTAGTGGCTGTGTAGTGGTCTGTGTGGTCGTGTTGTGTGTCGTGTGTAGTGGTCGTGTGTGTAGTGGTCGTGTGTGTAGTGGCCGTGTGTAGTGGCCATGTGTGTAGTGGTCGTGTGTGTAGTGGTCTCGTGTGTAGTGGTCGTGTGTGTATGTGGTCGTGTGTGTAGTGGCCGTGTGTGTAGTGGTCGTGTGTGTAGTGGTCGTGTGTTTAGTGGCCGTGTGTAGTGGTCATGTGTGTAGTGGTCGTGTATGTAGTGGTCGTGTGTTAGTGGTCGTGTGTGTGTAATTCGTGTGTGTGATGGCCGTGTGTGTAGTGGTCGTGTGTGTAGTGGCCGTGTGTGGTGTGTGTGGTCCGTGTGTGTAGTGGTCGTGTGTAGTGGTCGTGTGTGTGGTGGTCATTATTGTAGTGGTCGTGTGTGTAGTGGCCGTGTGTGTGTGGTCGTGTGTGTAGTGGCCGTGTGTGTAGTGGTCGTGTGTGTAGTGGTCGTGTGTAGTGGTCGTGTGTGTAGTGGTCGTGTGTGTAGTGGCCGTGTGTGTAGTGGCCGTGTGTGTAGTGGTCGTGTATGTAGTGGTCGTGTATGTAGTGGTCGTGTATGTATGGTCGTGTAGTGGTCGTGTATGTAGTGGTCGTGTATGTAGTGGTCGTGTGTGTAGTGGTCGTGTGTGTAGTTGCTGTGTGTAGTGGTCGTGTATGTGAGTGGTCGTGTATGTAGTGGTCGTGTATGTAGTGGTCGTGTGTGAGTGGTCGTGTGTGTAGTGGTCATTATATTAGTGGTCGTGTATGTAGTGGTCGTGTGTTAGTGGTCGTGTATGTAGTGGTCGTGTGTAGTGGTCGTGTGTAGTGGTCGTGTGTGGTTGTCGTGTGTGTAGTGGCGTGTATGTGATGTCGTGTGTGTAGTGGTCATGTATGTAGTGGCCGTGTGTAATGGTCGTATGTGTAGTGTGTTATGTGGTTCGTGTATGTAGTGGTCGTGTTGTAGTGGTCGTTATGTAGTGGCCGTGTGTGTAGTGGTCGTGTGTGTGGTCGTGTGTGTAGTGGTCGTGTATGTAGTGGTCGTGTATGTAGTGGCCGTGTGTGTGATGGTCGTGTGTGTAGTGGTCGTGTGTGTGGTGGTCGTGTGGTGGTCGTGTATGTAGTGGCCGTGTGTGTAGTGGTCGTGTGTGTAGTGGTCGTGTATGTAGTGGTCGTGTATGTAGTGGTCGTGTGTGAGTGGCCGTGTGTGTAGTGGTCGTGTGTGTAGTGGTCGTGTATGTAGTGGCCGTGTGTGTAGTGGTCGTGTATGTAGTGTTCGTGTGTGTAGTGGCCGTGTGTAGTGGCCGTGTGTGTAGTGGTCGTATTGTGTAGTGGTTTGTGTGGAGTGGCCGTGTGTGTAGTGGTCGTGTGTAGTGGTCATGTGTGTAGTGGTCGTGTGTGTAGTGGTCGTGTGTGGTGGTCGTGTGTGTAGTGGTCGTGTGTTTAGTGGTCGTGTTTAGTGGTCGTGTGTGTAGTGGTCGTGTGTGTAGTGGCCGTGTGTTTAGTGGTCGTGTGTAGTGGTCGTGTGTGTAGTGGCCGTGTTTAGTGGTCGTGTGTAGTGGTCGTGTATAGTGGCCGTGTGTAGTGGTCGTGTGTGTAGTGGTCGTGTGTGTAGTGGTCGTGTGTTTAGTGGTCGTGTGTTTAGTGGTCATGTGTGTAGTGGCCGTGTGTGTAGTGGTCATGTGTGTAGTGTGGTCATGTGTGTAGTGGTCATGTGTAGTGGTCGTGTGTGTAGTGGTCGTGTGTGTAGTGGTCGTGTGTTTGAGTGGTCGTGTGTAGTGGTCGTGTGTGTAGTGGTCGTGTGTTTAGTGGTCATGTGTGTAGTGGCCGTGTGTAGTGGTCTTATGTAGTGGTCGTGTGTGTAGTGGCCGTGTGTAGTGGTCGTGTGTTAGTAGTGGTCGTGTGTGTAGTGGTCGTGTGTGTAGTGGTCGTGTGTGTAGTGGCCGTGTGTGTAGTGGTCGTGTGTAGTGGTCGTGTGTGTAGTGGTCGTGTGTGTAGTGGCCGTGTGTGTGTGTGGTCATGTGTGTAGTGGTCGTGTGTGTAGTGGTCGTGTGTTTAGTGGCCGTGTGTGTAGTGGTCGTGTGTGGTGGTCGTGTGTGGTGGTCGTGTTGTAGTGGTCGTGTCGTGTGTGTAGTGTGCATTTGTAGTGGTCGTGTGTGTAGTGGTCGTGTGTGTGGTGGTCTTGTGTGTAGTGGTCATGTGTAGTGGTCGTGTGGTGGTCGTGTGTGTAGTGGTCATGTGTGTAGTGGCCGTGTATGTAGTGGTCGTGTGTAGTGGTCGTGTGTTTAGTGGTCGTGTGTATTGGTCATGTATGTAGTGGCCGTGTGTGTGAGTGGTCATGTGTGTAGTGGTCGTGTATGTAGTGGCCGTGTGTGTAGTGGTCGTGTGTAGTGGTCGTGTGTAGTGGTCGTGTGTAGTGGTCGTGTGTGTAGTGGTCGTGTTTAGTGGTCGTGTGTAGTGGTCTCGTGTGTGTGGTGGTCGTGTATGTGTGTGGTCGTGTATGCAGTGTGTGTGTAGTGGTCGTGTATGTAGTGGTCGTGTGTGTAGTGGTCGTGTATGTAGTGGTCGTGTGTAGTGGCCGTGTGTAGTTGTCGTGTGTGTAGTGGTCATTATGTGTAGTGGTCGTGTTTGTAGTGGTCGTGTGTGTAGTGGTCGTGTGTGTAGTGGTCATGTTTGTAGTGGTCGTGTTTGTAGTGGTCGTGTTTGTAGTGGTCGTGTATGGTGGCGTGTGTGTAGTGGTCTGTGAGTGTAGTTGTCGTGTAGTGGTCGTGTATGTAGTGGCGTGTGTGTAGTTGTCGTGTGTGTAGTGGTCGTGTGTGTGGTCGTGTTTGTAGTGGTCGGTGTGTAGTGGTCGTGTGTGTAGTGGTCATGTTTGTAGTGGTCGTTTTCTAGTGGTCGTGTTTGTAGTGGTCGTGTATGTAGTGGCCGTGTGTGTAGTGGTCGTGTGTGTGGTTGTCGTGTGTGTAGTGTCGTGTATGTAGTGGCCGTGTGTGTAGTTGTCGTGTGTGTAGTGGTCATGTGTGTAGTGGTCGTGTTTGTAGTGGTCGTGTGTGTAGTGGTCGTGTGTGTAGTGGTCATGTTTGTAGTGGTCGTGTTTGTAGTGGTCGTGTTTGTAGTGGTCGTGTATGTAGTGGCCGTGTGTAGTGGTCGTGTGTGTAGTGGTCGTGTATGTAGTGGTCGTGTATGTGGTGGCCGTGTGTGTGGTTGTCGTGTTGTAGTGGTCGTGTGTGTAGTGGTCGTGTTTGTAGTGGTCGTGTGTGTAGTGGTCGTGTGTGTAGTGGTCATGTTTGTAGTGGTCGTGTTTGTAGTGGTCGTGTTTGTAGTGGTCGTGTATGTAGTGGTCGTGTGTGTAGTGGTCGTGTATGTAGTGGTCGTGTATGTAGTGGCCGTGTGTGTAGTGGTCGTGTGTGTAGTGGTCGTGTGTGTAGTGGTCGTGTTTGTAGTGGTCGTTTGTGTAGTGGTCGTGTGTGTGGTCATGTTTGTAGTGGTCGTGTTTGTAGTGGTCGTGTTGTAGTGGTCGTGTTTGAGTGGTCGTGTGTGTAGTGGTCGTTTTGTAGTGGTCGTGTATTGTAGTAGTCGTGTATGTAGTGGTCATGTTGTAGTGGTCGTGTATGTAGTGGTCATGTTTGTAGTGGTCGTGTTTGTAGTGGTCGTGTATGTAGTGGTCATGTTTGTAGTGGTCGTGTTTGTAGTGGTCGTGTTTGTAGTGGTCGTGTGTGTAGTGGTCGTGTGTGTAGTGGTCGTGTTTGTAGTGGTCGTGTTTGTAGTGGTCGTGTGTGTAGTGGTCATGTTGTTTGTAGTGGTCGTGTGTGTAGTAGTCGTGTATGTAGTGTGGTCATGTTTGTAGTGGTCGTGTATGCTAGTGGTCATTGTTTGTAGTGGTCGTGTTTGTGAGTGGTCGTGTGTAGTGGTCATGTTTGTAGTGGTCGTGTGTGTAGTGGTCGTGTGTGTAGTGGTCGTGTATGTAGTGGTCGTGTGTGTAGTGGTCGTGTGTGTAGTGGTCATGTTTGTAGTGGTCGTGTTTGTAGTGGTCGTGTGTGTAGTGGTCGTGTTTGTAGTGGTCGTGTTGTAGTGGTCGTGTGTGTGTAGTGGTCGTGTTTGTAGTGGTCGTGTTTGTAGTGGTCGTGTGTGTAGTGGTCGTGTTTGTAGTGGTCGTGTGTAGTGGTCATGTTTGTAGTGGTCGTGTGTGTAGTGGTCGTGTGTGTAGTGGTCATGTTTGTAGTGGTCGTGTTTGTAGTGGTCGTGTTTGTAGTGGTCGTGTTTGTAGTGGTCGTGTGTGTAGTGGTCGTGTTTGTAGTGGTCGTGTGTGTAGTAGTCGTGTATGTAGTGGTCATGTTTGTAGTGGTCGTGTATGTAGTGGTCATGTTGTAGTGGTCGTGTTTGTAGTGGTCGTGTGTGTAGTGGTCATGTTTGTGAGTAGATCGTGTTTGTAGTGGTCGTGTTTGTAGTGGGTAAATTGTGTGTAGTGGTCGTGTGTGTAGTGGTCGTGTTTGTAGTGGTCGTGTTTGTAGTGGTCGTGTGTGTAGTGGTCATGTTTGTAGTGGTCGTGTGTGTGGTGCGTGTGTGTAGTGGTCGTGTTTGTAGTGGTCGTGTGTGTAGTGGTCGTGTTGTAGTGGTCGTGTTTGTAGTGGTCGTGTGTGTAGTGGTCGTGTTTGTGGTGGTCGTGTGTAGTGGTCATGTTTGTAGTGGTCGTGTGTGTAGTGGTCGTGTGTGTAGTGGTCATGTTTGTAGTGGTCGTGTTTGTAGTGGTCGTGTTTGTAGTGGTCGTGTTTGTAGTGGTCGTGTGTGTAGTGGTCGTGTTTGTAGTGGTCGTGTGTGTAGTAGTCGTGTATGTAGTGGTCATGTTTGTAGTGGTCGTGTATGTAGTGGTCATGTTTGTAGTGGTCGTGTTTGTAGTGGTCGTGTGTGTAGTGGTCATGTTTGTAGTGGTCGTGTTTGTAGTGGTCGTGTTTGTAGTGGTCGTGTTTGTAGTGGTCGTGTGTGTAGTGGTCATGTTTGTAGTGGTCGTGTTTGTAGTGGTCGTGTGTGTAGTGGTCGTGTTTTTGTAGTGGTCGTGTGTGTAGTGGTCGTGTTTGTAGTGGTCGTGTGTGTAGTGGTCATGTTTGTAGTGGTCGTGTGTAGTGGTCGTGTGTGTAGTGGTCATGTTTTGTAGTGGTCGTGTTTGTAGTGGTCGTGTTTGTAGTGGTCGTGTTTGTAGTGGTCGTGTGTGTGTAGTGGTCGTGTTTGTAGTGGTCGTGTGTGTAGTAGTCGTGTATGTAGTGGTCATGTTTGTAGTGGTCGTGTATGTAGTGGTCATGTTTGTAGTGGTCGTGTTTGTAGTGGTCGTGTGTGTAGTGGTCATGTAGTGGTCGTGTGTGTAGTGGTCGTGTGTGTAGTGGTCATGTTTGTAGTGGTCGTGTTTGTAGTGGTCGTGTTTGTAGTGGTCGTGTGTGTAGTGGTCGTGTTTGTAGTGGTCGTGTGTGTAGTGGTCGTGTTGTAGTGGTCATGTTTGTAGTGGTCGTGTTTGTAGTGGTCTCGTGTTTTGTAGTGGTCGTGTTTGTAGTGGTCGTGTGTGTAGTGGTCATGTTTGTAGTGGTCGTGTGTGTAGTGGCCGTGTGTGTAGTGGTCGTGTTTGTGAGTGGTCGTGTGTGTAGTGGTCGTGTTTATAGTGGTCGTGTTTGTAGTGGTCGTGTGTGTGTAGTGGTCGTGTTTGTAGTGGTCGTGTATGTAGTGGTCATGTTTGTAGTGGTCGTGTGTGTGTAGTGGTCGTGTGTGTAGTGGTCATGTTTGTAGTGGTCGTGTTTGTAGTGGTCGTGTTTGTAGTGGTCGTGTTTGTAGTGGTCGTGTGTGTAGTGGTCGTGTTTGTAGTGGTCGTGTGTGTAGTAGTCGTGTATGTAGTGGTCATGTTTGTAGTGGTCGTGTATGTAGTGGTCATGTTTGTAGTGGTCGTGTTTGTAGTGGTCGTGTGTGTAGTGGTCATGTTTGTAGTGGTCGTGTGTGTAGTGGTCGTATTAGTAGTGGTCATGTTTGTAGTGGTCGTGTTTGTAGTGGTCGTGTGTGTAGTGTGGTCATGTTTGTAGTGGTCGTGTTTGTAGTGGTCGTGTGTGTAGTGGTCGTGTATTTAGTGGTCGTGTTTGTAGTGGTCGTGTGTGTAGTGGTCGTGTTTGTAGTGGTCGTGTTTGTAGTGGTCGTGTGTGTAGTGGTCGTGTTTGTAGTGGCCGTGTATGTAGTGGTCGTGTATGTAGTGGTCGTGTTTGTAGTGGTCGTGTTTGTAGTGGTCGTGTTTGTAGTGGTCGTGTATGTAGTGGTCGTGTATGTAGTGGTCGTGTTTGTAGTGGTCGTGTTTGTAGTGGCCGTGTGTGTAGTGGTCGTGTGTGTAGTGGTCATTTGTGTAGTGGTCATGTTTGTAGTGGTCGGTATGCAGTGGTCGTGTATGTGGTGTCGTGTTTTGTGGTCGTGTGTGTGTGGTCGTGTGTGTAGTGGTCGTGTTTTAGTGGTCATGTTTGTAGTGGTCGTGTATGCAGTGGTCGTATATGTAGTGGTCGTGTATGTAGTGGTCGTGTGTGTAGTGGCCGTGTTTGTAGTGGCCGTGTGTGTAGTGGTCGTGTTTGTAGTGGTCGTGTTTGTAGTGGTCGTGTATGTAGTGGTCGTGTATGTAGTGGTCGTGTTTGTAGTGGTCGTGTTTGTAGTGGCCGTGTGTGTAGTGGTCGTGTATGTAGTGGTCGTGTATGTAGTGGTCGTGTATGTAGTGGTCGTGTATGTGGTGGTCGTGTTTGTAGTGGCCGTGTATGTAGTGGTCGTGTATGTAGTGGTCGTGTTTGTAGTGGTCGTGTTTGTAGTGGCCATGTATGTAGTGGTCGTGAATGTAGTGGTCGTGTATGTAGTGGTCTTTATTTAGTGGTCGTGTATGTAGTGGTCGTGTGTGTAGTGGTCGTGTTTGTAGTGGTCGTGTATGTAGTGGTTGTGTATGTAGTGGTCGTGTATGTGATGGTCGTGTTTGTAGTGGTCGTGTATGTAGTGGCCGTGTGTGCAGTGGTCGTGTATGTAGTGGTCGTGTATGTAGTGGTCGTGTATGTAGTGGTCGTGTGTGTAGTGGCCGTGTATTTAGTGGTCGTGTATGTACAGTAGTGGTCGTGTATGTAGTGGTCTTTATGTAGTGGTCGTGTATGTAGTGGTCGTGTGTGTGTGAGTAGCCCGTGTATTTAGTGGTCGTGTATGTACAGTAGTGGTCGTGTATGTAGTGGTCGTGTATGTAGTGGTCTTGTATGTAGTGGTCGTGTGTGTGAGTGGTCGTGTGTGTAGTGGTCGTGTGTGTAGTGGTCGTGTGTGTAGTGGCCGTGTATTTAGTGGTCGTGTATGTACAGTAGTGGTCGTGTATGTAGTGGTCTTTATGTAGTGGTCGTGTATGTAGTGGTCGTGTATGTAGTGGTCGTGTATGTAGTGTGGTCGTGTATGTAGTGGTCGTGTGTGTAGTGGTCGTGTGTGTAGTGGTCGTGTATGTAGTGGTCGTGTGTGTAGTGCCGTGTGTGTAGTGGTCTTGTGTGTGTAGTGGTCGTGTGTGTAGTGGTCGTGTATGTAGTGGTCTTTATGTAGTGGTCGTGTATGTAGTGGTCGTGTATGTAGTGGTCTTGTGTGTGTAGTGGTCGTGTGTGTGTAGTGGTCGTGTATGTAGTGGTCTTTATGTAGTGGTCGTGTGTGTAGTGGTCGTGTGTGTAGTGGCCGTGTGTGTATGTGGTCGTGTGTGTAGTGGTCGTGTATGTAGTGGTCGTGTGTAGTGGTCGTGTGTGTGTAGTGGTCGTGTGTGTAGTGGTCGTGTATGTAGTGGTCGTGTGTGTAGTGGCCGTGTGTGTAGTGGCCGTGTGTGTGATGGCCGTGTATTTAGTGCCAGGCATATATATATATATATATATATATATATATATATATATATATATATATATATATATATATATATATATATATATATATATATATATATATAACAAAACAGAATATTTATTTAAGACCTACTCAGCATTCCTAGACTCACCACCACCATGTATCACCCTTGACACTCACCAGCACCATGTATCACCCTTGACACTCACCACCACCATGTATCACCGGACACTCACCACCACCATGTATCACCCTGGACACTCACCACCACCATGTATCAACCTGGACACTCACCACCACCTTATCACCCTGGACACTCACCACCACCATGTACCTGGACACTCACCACCACCATGTATCACCTGGACACTCACCAACACCATGTATCACCCTGCACACTCACCAGCACCATGTATCACCTGGACACTCACCAACACCATGTATCACCCTGCACACTCACCAACACCATGTCACCCTGGACACTCACCACCACCATGTATCACCCTTGACACTCACCACGCTGTATCACCCTTGACACTCACCACCACCATGTATCACCCTGGACACTCACCCACCACCATGTATCACCCTGAACTCACCACCACCATGTATCACCCTGGACACTCACCACCATGTATCACCCTTGACACTCACCAACACCTTCCATGCATCACCCTTGACACTCACCAACACCTTGTATCACCCTGGACCTCATCACCCATGTATCACTCTTGACACTCACCAACTGTATCACCCTTGACACTCACCAACACCTTATCCACCATGACACTCACCAACACCATGTATCACCCTGGACACTCACCACCACCATGTATCACCTTGACACTCACCAACACCTTTGTATCACCATGACACTCACCAACACCTTGTATCACCATGACACTCACAACACCTTGTATCACCCTTGACACTCACCAACACCATGTATCACCCTGGACACTCACCAGCACCTTGTATCACCCTGGACACTCACCCAGCACCATGTATCACCCTGGACACTCACCAACACCATGTCACTCTTGCACTCACACTAACACCATGTATCACCCTGGACACTCACTAACTTATGTATCACCCTTGACACTCACCAACACCATGTATCACCCTGGACACTCACCAACACCATGTATCACCCTTGACACTCACAACACCATCACCCTGGGCACTCATCACCACCATGTATCACTCTTGACACTCACTAACACCATGTATCACCCTGGACACTCACTAACACCTTGTATCACCCTTGACACTCACCAACACCATATCACCCTGGACACTCACCAGCACCTTGTATCACCCTGGACACTCACCAACACCCTGTATCACCCTGGACACTCACCAACTCCATGTATCACCCTGGACTTTCACCAACACCATGTATCACCCTGGACACTCACCAACACCTTCACCCTGGACACTCACCAACACCCTGTATCACCCCTGGACACTCCCCAACACCATGTATCACCCTGGACACTCCATCACCACCATGTATCCTCTTGACACTCACTAACACCATGTATCACCCTGGACACTCTCCAACTCCATGTATCACCCTGGACTTTCACTAACACCATGTATCACCCTGGACACCTCAACTCCCATGTATCACCCTGGACTTTCACTAACACCATGTATCACCCTAGACACTCACTAACACCACGTATCACCCTGAACTTTCACTAACACCATGTATCACCCTAGACACTCTCCAACTCCATGTATCACCCTGGACTTTTCACTAACCACCATGTATCACGGACACTCTCCAACTCCATATATCACCTGGACTTTCACTAACACCCTGTATCACCCTGGACACTCATCACCACCATTGTATCACTCTTGACACTCACTAACACCATGTATCACCCTGGACACTCTCCAACTCCATGTCACCTGGACTTTCACTAACACCATGTATCACCCTGGACACTCTCAACTCCATGTATCACCTGGACTTTCACTAACACCCTGTATCACCCTGGACACTCATCACCTTGTATCCTCTTGACACTCACTAACACCATGTATCACCCTGACACTCTCCAACTCCATGTATCACCTGGTTTCACTAACATGTATCACCTGGACACTCTCCCAACTCCATGTATCACCCTGGACTTTCACTAACACCCTGTATCACCCTGGACACTCATCACCCATTGTATCCTCTTGACACTCACTAACACCCTGTATCACCCTGGACACTCACCAACTCCATGTATCACCCTGGACTTTCACTAACACCCTGTATCACCCTGGACACTCACAACACCATGTATCACCCTGGACCTCACCAACTCCATGTATCACCCTGGACTTTCACTAACACCATGTCACCCTGGACACTCTCAACTCCATGTATACCCTGGACTTTCACCTAACACCATGTATCACCTGGACACTCTCAACTCCATGTATCACCCTGGACTTTCACTAACACCCTGTATCACCCTGGACTCATCACCACCATTATCACTCCGGCCTCACTAACACCCTGTATCACCCTGGACACTCACCAACTCCATGTATCACCCTGGACTTTCACTAACACCTGTATCACCCTGGACACTCACTAACACCATGTATCACCCTGGACACTCACCACCACCATGTATCACCTGGACACTCACCAACACCATGTATCACCTGGACACTCACCACCACCATGTATCACCCTTGACACTCACCAACACCTTGTATCACCCGGACACTCACCACCATGTATCACTCTTGACACTCACTAACACCATGTATCACCCTGGACACTCTCAACTCCATGTATCACCCTGGACTTTCCACTAACACCATGTATCACCCTGGACACTCTCCACACCTCCATGTATCACCCTGGTTTCACTAACACCATGTATCACCCTGGACACTCACTAACACCACGTATCACTCTGGACTTTCACTAACACGTATCACCCTGGACACTCTCCAACTCCATGTATCACCCTGGACTTTCACTAACACCATGTATCACCCTGGACACTCTCCAACTCCATGTATCACCCTGGACTTTCACTAACACCCTGTATCACCCTGGACACTCATCACCACCATTGTATCCTCTTGACACTCACTAACACCATGTATCACCCTGGACACTCTCCAACTCCATGTATCACCCTGGACTTTCACCTAACACCATGTATCACCCTGGACACTCTCAACTCCATGTATCACCCTGGACTTTCACTAACACCCTGCACCCTGGACACTCATCCACCACCATTGTATCACTCTTGACACTCACTAACACCATGTATCATCCTGGACACTCTCCAACTCCATGTATCACCTGGACTTTCACTAACACCATGTATCACCCTGGACACTCTCCAACTCCATGTATCACCCTGGACTTTCACTAACACCCTGTATCACCCTGGACACTCATCACCACCATTGTATCACTCTTGACACTCACTAACACCCTGTATCACCCTGGACACTCACCAACTCCATGTATCACCCTGGACTTCACCTAACACCCTGTATCACCCTGGACACTCACTAACACCATATCACCTGGACACTCACCAACTCCATGTATCACCCTGGACTTTCACTAACACCATGTATCACCCTGGACACTCTCCAACTCATGTATCACCTGGACTTACTAACACCATGTATCACCCTGGACACTCTCCAACTCCATGTATCACCCTGGACTTTCACTAACACCCTGTATCACCCTGGACACTCATCACCACCATTGTATCCTCTTGACACTCACTAACACCCTGTATCACCCTGGACACTCACCAACTCCATGTATCACCCTGGACTTTCACTAACACCCTGTATCACCCTGGACACTCACTAACACCATGTATCACCCTGGACACTCACCACCACCATGTATCACCCTGGACACTCACCAACACCATGTATCACCCTGGACACTCACCACCACCATGTATCACCCTTGACACTCACCAACACCTTGTATCACCCTGGACACTCATCACCACCATGTATCTCTTGACACTCACTAACACCATGTATCACCCTGGACTTTCACTAACACCATGTATCACCCTGGACACTCACCAACACCATGTATCACCCTGGACACTCATCACCACCATGTATCACTCTTGACACTCACCAACACCATGTATCACCCTGGACTTTCACTAACACCATGTATCACCCTGGACACTCACCAACCATGTATCACCCTGGACACTCACCAACACCATGTATCCTCTTGACACTCACTAACACCATGTATCACCCTGGACACTCACTAACACCACGTATCTTCTGGACTTTCAATAAGTGACTAATTTCCCTTTAGAATAATCCATTGTCAAGAAGTTCTCAGAGACCCCAGTTAGTCCCTCGAGCCAGCAGGGCAAACTTCACCTTCAACTGGATGTTGATCTGGGTTACCGTCAGGCTGAGGGAGAGACAGATGTGACGCGCCTGCCAGACAACTTGTGGTGGATTAGACCAATGTAGTTGTGAGTGGTTTATAATGAGGTAATTTATTATACTGCTTTATTAGAGGGTGGCCAATGACTGCTTCTTGTTGGAAATTGAAGGAACTGTTGTGTGGTAATGATCAGGAAGTTATATAATGTATAATTTAACTAAATACAGAATAGAAAGAGTGTAACTAAGTACTTCTCCTTCTCTAACAAAATATAAAGCGTTTCCTCTCATAATTTCTTTCCAGAGATTTACTGGTTTTACACCTAATACTGTGAAGAGATTGGAAAACGGGGTTGAAGGAAGAAGGAGGATCAGACCAGGTAGAGGATCGATAAACACAGTAATAAGAGAGTAAAGGAGGAGAGGGGGATGGATGAGCAGTGAAGATGGAGGAAAACAAGGAAGAAGAGAATGACAGCGATAATGGAGTAACTCTTTCATACATTTATCAATTTCCATACTATTAAGGTTATGATAAATGAATGATGCAGGATACTGTTGTATACTGATAGAGAGGATGGATGCTATTGTTTATTGTCAGAGAGACAGGATACTCTTGTATACTGTCGGAGGCAGGATACCGTTATATAATGAAGGAAGGCAGAATACTGTTGTGCACTGGAGAAGAGTCAGGATACTGTTATGTACTGTCGGAGAGGCAGGATACTGCTGTATACTGTCGGAAGGCAGGATACTGTTTTATACTATCGGAGAGGAAGGATACTGTTGTATACTGTCAGAGAGGCAGGATACTGTTGTATACTGTCAAAAAGGCAGGATACTGTTGTATACTGTCAGAGAGTCAGGATACTGGTGTATACTATCAGACAGGCTGGATACTATTGTTTATTGTCAGAGAGACATGATACTGTTGTATACTGTCAGAGAGGCAGGATACCGTTATATAATGAAGGAAAGGCAGAATACTGTTGTGCACTGGAGAAGAGTCAGGATACTGTTATGTACTGGAGGAGAGGCAGGATACTGTTGTATACTGGAGGACAGGCAGGATACTGTTATGTACTGGAGGAGAGGCAGGACACAGTTGTGCACTGGATGAGAGGCAGGATACTGCTGCATGCTGGAGGACAGGCAGGATACTGTTATGTACTGGATAAGAGGCAGTATACAGTTGTGCACTGGATGAGAGGCAGGATACTGCTGTATACTGGAGGAGGCAGGATACTGTCATGGACTGGAGGAGAGACAGGATACTGTTTTGTACTGGAGGAGAGGCAGGATACTGTTGTGTAGTGGAGGAGAGGCAGGATACTGTTATGTACTGGAGGAGAGGCAGGATACTGTAGTGTACTGGAGGAGAGGCAGGATACTGTTGTATACTGGAGGAGATGCAGGATACTGTTGTATACTGGAGGAGAGGCCTAAAGGGTATTTTATTTATACTCAGAAGTGAGCCGACGGCAAATTTGTATATGCCACCTTCCTTGCTCACTTCACAAGCAGGGCAGGTGTACTGCACCACATAGCGTAGTACACAGTGGAGGCGGATGTGCTGTACCACATGGTGTAGTACACAGTTGAGGCGGGTGTGCTGTCCCACAAGGTGTAGTACACAGTGGAGGGGGTGTGCTGCACCTCATGGTGTAGTACACAGTGGGGGGTGTGCTGTCCCAGGTGTAGTACAGAGTGGAGGGCAGGTGTGCTGCACCACATAGTGTATACAGAAGTGTGGGTTGCACCATATAGTGTAGTACACAGTGGAGACGGGTGTACAGCACCACATAGTGTAGTACACAGTGGAAGGGTGTACTGCACCACATGGTGTAATACAGTGAAGGCAGGTGTACAGCACCACATAGTGTAGTACACAGTGGACCCAGGTGTGTAACACCACATAGTGTGTTAAACAGAGGAGGCGGGTGTGCTGCACCACATGGTGTAGTACACAGTGGAGGCAGGTGTACAGCACCACATAGTATAGTACACAATGGAGGCGGGTGTTGCACCACATAGTGTAGTACAGAGTGAGGCGGGTGTACAGCACCACATAGTGTAGTAAAAAAGTGGAGAGGATGTACAGCACCACATGGTGTAGTAAAAAGTGGAGGAGGATGTACAGCACCACATGGTGTAGTACACAGTGAAGGCAGGTGTACAGCACCACATGGTGTAGAAGACAGTGGAGACGGGTGTTCTGCACTACACAGTGTAGTACACACAGTGGGCTGTGCTACACCACATTGTGTAGTACACAGTGGAGGCGGATGTACCGCACCACATAGTGTAGTAAACAGTGCAGGGGAATGTACAGCACCACATAGTGTAGTACACAGTCGAAGCGGGTGTGATGCACCACATAGTGTAGTATACAATGGAGTCACGTGTGCAGCACCACATAGTGTAGTACACAGTGGAGGCAGGTGTGCAGCACCACATAGTGTAATGCACAGTGGAGGCAGGTGTACAGCAACACATGGTGTAGTACACAGTGAAGGCAGGTATACAGCACCACTTGGTGTAGTACATAGTGGAGGCAGGTGTTCAGCACCACATAGTGTAGTACACAGTGGGGGTGTGCGGCGCCATATAATGTAGTACACAGTGCAGGTAGGTGTGCTGCAACACAGTGTTGTACACAATGGAGGCAGGTGTACAGCACCACATAGTGTAATACACATTGGAGGCAGGTGTGCAGCACCACATAGTGTAGTACACAGTGCAGCTGGGTGTGCTGCAACACATAGTGTTGTACACAGTGGTGGCTCCCCTACCTGGTCTTCTCCTAAATGCCACACAACGTAAACACCTAGAAAAAGTGCAAAAGAGGGCATGCAAGATTATTCTCTCCCCTTCCTACTCCACATATCAAGAAGCGCTCAACACACTGACCCTTTCGACTCTCACTGACCATCACCACGACCTCATCTGCAAATTTGGTAAGCCACCATCCTCGACACCGGCTCCCTACTACCACCTGAGATCCCTAGCGAGAATTGCTGTTCGACACCACAACCGCATCCAGCCCATACGTGCACGAACTGATCGCTATAAGAACAGCCCAGTCTCAACCATTGTAAAATTATCACTTAACTTGTAATAAACCAGTGTATTCACTCTAGTAAATACTATCTTGCACTGTCACTATGTTGAAATGCACTGTAGTTTGAGCTTTCCCCATCTAGTCATTATATATCTTATTTGTATCACTTATGTTACTTATATTATTTGTAAATCGAAACCCATTCCCCAAATATGTAACTGTATATTTTCAGCCTTCTGGCTGCCAAGCTCTTTCAATAAACCAATTATTTTATTATTATTATTATTATTATTATTATTATTATTACATTGGAGGTAAGTGTACAGCACCACATGGTGTAGTACATAGTGGAGGCGGGTGTGCTGCACCACATAGTGTAGTACACAGTGGAGGCAGGTGTGATGCAACACATAGTGTAGTACACATTGGAGGCAGGTGTACAGCACCACATAGTGTAGTACACAGCGGAGGCAGGTGTACAGCACCACATAGTGTAGTACACAGTGGAGGCAGGTGTACAGCACTACATAGTGTATTACACAGTGGAGGCGGGTGTACAGCACTACATAGTGTAGTACACAGAGGAGGCAGGTGTGCTGCACCGTATAGTGTACAGTAGTACACAGAGGAGGCGGGTGTGCTGCACCGTATAGTGTAGTACACAGTGGAGGCGGGTTTTGATGCACCACATAGTGTAGTACACAGTGGAGGCGGGTTTTGATGCACCATATAGTGTAGTACACAGTGGAGGCAGGTGATGTACTGTTCCTATTAAGGTTAGCGAGAAGTGTCAGTTTATTATTTATGGCACAACTTACTGTTTGGTTCCTTCCTCCCCCTTCTTCCTCTCTCCTCTCCATCTTTCTATTTCTCCTCCTTCCCTCTTCTGAAAATAAAACTACGAATATATTTAGTTCATTATGGAAATAAATATTGACGTCGTTATAAGCCATTTATATAATCATTTAAGAACATAAGAACGTATGAATGGAGGAAACTGCAGCGGGCCTATTGGCCCATACTGGGCAGTCCCGTTTACACCCAACCCCTATTGCTCATATATCCAGCCAACCTATGTTTGAATCTATCCAGCGTATTCGAGTTAATGATGATATTTGGTAACTTGTTCCACTCATCCACTATATTTCCGAACCAATGTTTACCTATTTTGCGCCTAAATCTAAATTTGTCTAATTTAAAACCATTGTTACGAGTTCGCTCCTGGTTGGATAGTTTGAGTACCTTTGTAATGTCTCCTTTGTTTAGCCCTAACTTCCATTTATACACCTCTATCATATCGCCCCTCACTCTACGTCTCTCCAGGGAGTGCCAATTAAGATGCTTTAACCCAGTGGTTCTTAACCTTTTACTACCACGCCCCCTCTGGAATTGGTCCTCCTCCACGTTCCCCATCTATGAATAAAATTCTCTCCCAGATCTTAAGAAAATTAAAAATATTGTGTTTTTAGTCTTTTTATTGAGTATAAATTAGTGAGATACTTGACACTGCTTCTTAGCTACTAGATCTTGAATGCGTGGTTGAATGCCAGAGAGTGCACAACGTAAATCCCCTTCAACGTTCAGCCTGTTTCTGTACTTGGTCTTGACAGCAACGAGCGTGGAAAATGCAGCTTCACAAAGTTACGTGGATCCGAACATAGTTAGAATCCGAAAAGCCTGATGTGAGATCAGAGGGTAAACAGGAAGGTACTTGACCCAGAACGTCTCAAGATCCAGTTCTTTGAAGTCTTCCTTAGCTGGGAGTTGAACTTCAACTCAAGAAACTCCTCTTGCACTTCATCCGAAACATCAGCTACTTCACATTGAAATGGGTTCTGATGAATTTCCAGGCTTCACGCTTCTCATCTATCTCTGGGAAGTATCTGATGAATTCTGTGTTCAAGTCAGTTAGATGAGTGATTATTTGTTTCTTTAACTCAGAATCAAGGTTAGCGTGAATGAGAGCAGAATCCAAGTTACTAAAACTGGCTGTATTCCCTGCTGAATTCGACACTTCCAGAGGTCGAGTTTGGCCATGAAGGTTCGAATTGTTCGTGGTGTATGATGATGATGTTGATGTTTTTCCTTGTAGTTTAGGTTGAGAGCATTCAACGCTTCGAAGATGTCCACCAGGTAAGCTGAGATAGCTGAAAGCCTTCAGACTGGAACTTGTCATGGAGATCTGCCTTCTGCTTCGAATAAAATATTGCTACTTCTTCTCGTAGTTCATAAAGCCGTCCAAGCATGTTCCCCTTGATAGCCATCGTACGTTCGTGAGAAAAAGCAAGCTTTCATGTTCAGATTCCATATCCTTACAGGAGTTTGAAGAGACGACTGTTTAGGCTCCAGCCTTGATAAAGTTGACTACCTTGATAGCCACGCTCAGAACATCCTTCATTTCAGCAGGTAAAGTTCTGGATACTAGATTCACGATGAAGTATGCAGTGTGTACCTACAACAGACGGATTTTTTCTTTCACCATTGTAATGAATCCAAACTGCAGACCAAGCATGGGTGGAGCTCCATCAGTGCACTGCACACCTACCAGCGAGTCCCACGAAAGTTGGTTTTCCTGAAAGAAGTTTGATACATCATGAAAAATAGCTGCTGCTGCTGTACAACTTTCCATGGGGTGAAGAACAGCATTTCCTCTTTTACACTGTGGCCTGACACATATCAACAGCCTTAACTGAATAAATGTGAGAGAAGAGGTGTGCCGACAAGACTGGGAGAGAACAGGGCTCACCAGTCACCAACGAGCAGTATACAGGTCAGGACGAGTTACCCCCGCAAAAGGCGGGGAATATGACCTGAAACAACTTCATATTTTTCCCGCCTCTGCTAACGGTCGTGTATTATTTCAATGTGATTCCGATCTTTAACAATGTTGTTTTTGCATCATGTAGTATTACTGATACGTAATTTGTCTTAGTATGCCCTATTGTGGCTAAAAATAAGTATATATTAAATGCATCCTCCGAAAGCGTGAATTTGCTACCAATGTTTAACAGTTAATCCACGTATAATGCTTCTGATAAACTTCCTACCAGCTTATGTTTGAAATAATGAATGTATGTATGTATCTTATATAATTTAACTAAATATCTTTCTCGTCAGAAACGATCATCCCAACGATTATGAATAAACTCATTTAGAAATACATCATTACTTCAGGACAAAATCGGACAGGTTTGCAAGAGCAGCTGTAACTTTTGAGGAGGGGGCGGGGCATCTTTTCTCAGCCGGGAAAAAACGCGCTATAGATCTTGTAACTAACACTCCTTTGTATGAACCCAAGTACTATTAGCCTTGTTTCGAGCAAATACACATTGTTTACTTGGCTTAAGATTCCTACTTATCATTACTCCTAAATCTTTCTCGCAGTCGGATTTCTCAATAACTTCGTTGTTCATCTGGTATCAGGTTTCCCTGTTTACGTCTAATAAACTGAGTACTTTACATTTGTCCACATTGAATTTCATCTGCCATTTTACAGACCATTCGAAAAACTTGTTTAGATCTTCCTGTAGTTTTGCGGAGTCCTCGTCAGATTAAATTACACGCCTTATTTTAGTGTCATCAACAAATTTACGTGTGTTGCTGTCTGCGACGATATCTATGTCGTTTATGTATATAGAAAATAATAATGGACTAAGTACTGAGCCTTGGGGAACCCCACTAGTGACGTTGCTCCAATCGGATTTAGTGCCGTTAATGCTCACTCACTGTTTCCTGCCCTGTAACCACGCACTAAACCATTTAAAAAAATCTTCTCCAATGCCATGAGGCTCCACTTTTCTTATTAGTCTTTCGTGGGAGACTCTGTTGAAGGTTTTGCTAAAATCGAGATATGTCACATCATAATTGTGCCCTTCGTCCACTGATTCGAAAACAGCTGAAAAGAATGTTAATAGATTAGTTAGACATGAACGCCCGCTTGGGAAGCCATGTTGAGAATCATTGATCAAATTGTGCTTCTCCAGGTGATTTCGAATAGAGTTTAAAATGATTGATTCCAGTAATTTGCCTACAATTGATGTTAGACTGATTGGACGGTGGTCAGAGGATAGTGATCTTTCTCCTTTCTTGAAAATCGGTATTACATTCGCTATCCTCCAGGATTCTGGTACTACACCCGTTTTTAAGGACATACTAAACAACTATGCTAAGGGCATACTAAGCTCTTCCTTACATTCCTTTAATACTCTGGCAAATATCTCATCGGGACCTGGTGACTTATTAGGCTTTAGTTTGTCTATTTGCTTACTAACATCGTTACTAGTCACTACTATCTCGCTTAATTTATTTTCTTGGCTATCTCTGAATAGAGTCGTTGCCTCGGGTATCATGTTTAAATTTTCGGTGGTGAAAACTGTTGAAAAATATTTATTCAGATTATTGCTCATTTCTCAGTCGTTATCAGTTAGCTCGCCGGTATCTGACTGTATTGGTCCAAGCTTTTCTCGTGTTTTAGTTTGATACATTTGATAGAATCCTTGGGTTTGTCTTTGCCTCCCTTGCTACCTTCAGTTCATTATTCCTCTTTGCTTTTCTTATCTCGGTCTTAACCCTACTGGCCAATACCTTATAATAAAAAGAACATAAGAAAATAAGGAGTCTGCAGTTGGCCGGTTGGCCTGTGCATAGCAGCTCCTGTCGAGAGTTACTACCACTATTTATCTAGGTAAACTTCACCACGATTTATTCTCCTTCCTATAGCCTTCCTTTGTCCAATAATATTCTTTAAATAATTATTCATCCATTTAAGGTCATTGTTGTTTGATCTGAGTTTTCTGTATGGTATGTTCTGCCTTTGTGCATTAAGTAACTCATTATTTAAATTGTGTGGAGCTCGTCAACCTCAGATCTCGTAATCAGGTCATCCTTAACCGCCAGGTCTCCAGATAAGGTGAGGTCGCCCTCTGTGGGTACATTTTGTGAGGTCACCTCATGTGAGGTAATGTAATTCACCCCAAAGCGTGATACCCCTTCTCTCAGCTGCTTCTTCAAACTATCAAAGTTTGCCCTCCTCAACTGTGGAAATTTAGTGGAATTTCCTTGCTGCTGCCCTGAAATTCTAATTGGAATCTTATTTCTTCGTGATCACTTTCCACTCAGTTTTTATTTACGTATTTATTTCACATTTCAGATTGCTAATCCGCCTCCTTTCCTAATCTGCCTATCGGTTTGGAATAATTTGTAACCTGCAATTTGGTATTCGACAGGTAACTCACGTGTGTCTAAGTTTATCCATGTTTCGGTGAATGCTATTATATCGATTTTTTCGGTACATACCAACTCCCTGATTTCATCCATTTTGTTTCTCATACTCCTACTGTTTACGTAGTAGACATTTAAGTTAGTTGTGTTCTGAGTCCTCTCTTTGTCGCATTTAGATTTTAACTCCCTGCATAATTTAGTTTTGCCATCATTCCTAGCACTATTTCCCTGTAACCTTTCACTTTGTTTAACCGCTTTTACTGCAGTCGCCTCCACCCTCGTGCTCACATGTTCTCCTAGCAGTTTAAAGACTTTGACATCGTTTGAACTGCCCTCTCGAGAGAGCCAGCCAGGGTTGCCACCCCATCCCTGGACAGGTGCACCCATCCCTAGCATAAAGGTCCCTTCTGCCGTAAAAGTTGTCCCAGTTGTCAATGAATGGGACTGATATTGACTTGCAATATCTATCAAGACTGCCCTTGACAACCATTCATTGCCAACTCTCCTTCTAGGCAGGACACCACATATAAAGGATCCCTTCCTTCACCCTAATACGTTATACAGATGTCTTGAACTTATCAAGGAGCTCCTCACTCCTACACCGGCCAATATCATTGCCTCCTGCACTAAAAGGCAGATAATGGGTTTGTTCCCTTACCAGTTAAGATATTGTCCATCCTGTCACTATCCCCCACCCAGCTCCTGGCAAACACACCCTCATCCTATTTTATTTATACCACAAAAGCTCTGTCCAGGTACCGTACCTGGGAATCGCAACAATTAAGGTTTTCGTACCTTCCTAGTCAGCCTTGTCCCTGACTATGCTAACGTCCAATCCGTCTATCAAAAGACTGAAAGAGTTGGTACACTTAGCTGTTGTTCTCGTATCCTTAGTTGTGTGTTTTTCCACCAGTTTGGTCCTCCCTCTCCTCACAACCTTCCATTCGCCTGAGTTTTCGTCAGACACGGGCTTTCCCTGTCTCGTTTCTTCCTTCATCCTCGCTATCACTTCCTTTTATTTCAAGATTTCTTCCTTGGCTCTTTCTAACTCGGCCCTCAGAAGGGCACAGCCCTGTTCACAAATAGCACTAGCCATTACTGACAATTTATCCCCGGGAGCTAAGCCTGCCGTGACCTTTCCTCTAGTGAGGTAATTTAAAAACAAATGAAAATCCGTGATGTTACGATTAACACATGCGTGAAGGAGACATCGTCTGCGCACGTATAGACCAGTGGGACGCTTATAACACATGTCAAAATTTCAAAGTAAGGTGCTGAGGAGGTTTACTGCCATTTTCAATATAAAATGGCCGACTCTAGTTGTCAATCGTGTGACTTTTATACTGTACGCCCCCTGGGGTAGGTTTCAGGTTACGTTTCTTTGGTTTTGTGGGTGTTTAGGTGCACTGCAGTATCCTAAAATATATTTTAACAACAACATGCCATTAACACAAGAACTGAAGGTCAGATTTATATGAAGCAAATGTAAATACATCAGGAAAACCTTTTATCATATAAAAATCCCGCCAGAGCCATAAATTGAATATTTACCTTAAAAAACAATTTAGCAATTTCCTTTAATTGCACATTGTTGAACATTTATTAAACTAATAATATGTTATTATCATCATTTGTGACTGAAACAGTGAAAGAATATTTGTATATAACAGAACATTTTTATGTTGGCTTATGGGCCAAAACTTATACCAGTCTCTCCCCTCAGAATGACAGCTGGTCCACGATATATCCCTCAGTATGACAGCTGGTCCACGACCTATCCCTCATAATAACAGCTGATCCACAGCCTCTCCCCTCAGAATGACAGCTGGTCCACAGCCTCTCCTCAGAATGACAGCTGGTCCACAGTCTCTCCCCTCATAATAACAGCTGGTCAGTCTCTCCCCTCATAATAGCAGCTAGACCACAGTCTTTCACCTCAGAATGACAGCTGGTCCACAGCCTCTCCCTCAGAATGACAGCTGGTCCACAGCCTCTCCCCTCAGAATGACAGCTGGATTATTTTATTTCATCACAGAATGTCCCCTTGGAAGGACAGGTGGTCTTGCTGTCACATGTTTTGACGAGAAAGTTTCAAGTAATGTCACACATCGTCAACCTCAGAGAGTGGCTAGTTAGGTGGAGACAGACAGAATGGAACAACAGAGCTCTGATTGGTTCATTAATGTGTTGACAGTCGAGGGCGCTGATTTGAATTCACCGTCCATCTGCCTGACAAACTGATCAAGTTTTCACGAGAAAATAACATAAACTAAAGAGGCCCAACAATAACAAACTCTGGAGATAATTTGTTAATAAGATATGTGTTTTTAGATGTACCAGCGAGTGTTGTGATGAAGTGGAACACGCCCAGGTGTGTAGAGAAATAATCAAGCATTGGTCTCACATGTACAGTATAGGATTTCGTTTACTCTTTGGTATTCTAGCCAATCAGAATTTGCCACGTTGATGATTCTGTATGTATTTGTTAAATCAACCAATCAGAGCTCACGATGTTGGTGATTGTATTAATAATAATAATAATAATAATAATAATAATAATAATAATAATAATAATAATAATAATAATTAACGGTTTATTGAAAGATATAGCGACGGCTGAAAATATACAGTTACATATGGGAATGGGTTGATTTACAAATAATATACAAGTAACATAAGTATACAAATAAGATATATAATAACTAGATGGGGAAAAGCTCAAACTACAGGGCATTTCAACAGTGACAGTGCAAGAAGTAGTATTTACTGGGAGTGAATACACTGGTTTATTAGTTATTGATAATTTTACAATGGTTGGGACTGGGCTGTTCTAGCGATCGGTTCGTGCAGGTATAGACTGATGCGGTTGTGGTGTCGAACAGCAATTTCGGGCTAGGGATCTCAGGTAGTAGGAGCCGCTGTCGAGGTGGTGCAGAAGCTTCTACCAAATTTGCAGATGAGGTCGTGGTGATGGTCAGTGAGAGTCGAAAGGGTCAGTGTGTTGAGCGCTTGATATATAGAGTAGGAAGGACAGAATGATTTTGCATGCCCTTGCACTTCTAGGTGTTTACGTTGTGTGGCATTTAGGGAGGAAGACCAGGTAGGGGAGGCATAGGTGAGCTTGGGAAGTATGAATGTTAAAACACTGAGGAGCTCGGGTGCAGGGACTCCGAGGGACTTGGTCGGCGGAGGAGGTGGAGACGGAACCGGAGGATTTGATAACTTCACTGACGTGTGGTTTCCATTTAGTTTGTTGTCTATGGTGACGCCGAGGAGCTTAGTGGAATCTACAACCTGAAGTGTGTGGGACCTAAAGTAATGGAAGGGGGTGGGACAATGTCGGAGGAGAGGTTGATGTGCATAACCATGGTCTTGGTATGGTTGCTGGTGACGTGGTTGTTGGTGGCCCAGTTTTGGAGACTGTTCAATAAATCCTGAAGGGCGGTATAGTCGGGAGCAGAATTGTTGACGCTGATTCCAATGGTGGAGTCGTCGACATATTTCCAGCGAGCAGGGGTTTTTCTTAGGGCATCATTGATAAGCATAAGGAAGCAGAGTGGTCAGGTGAGTGACTGAATGGTGGAGACAGCTATAACACGTGAACAACTGCTGTAACACGTGAACTGCTGCTATAACACGTGAACTACTGCTATAACACGTGAAAAAACTGCTATAACACGTGAACAACTGCTATAACAAGTGAACAATTGCTATAACACGTGAACTGCTGCTATAACACGTGAACAACTGCTATAACACGTGAACAACTGCTATAACATGTGAACAACCGCTATAACACGGCAACTGCTATAACACGTGAACAACTGCTATAACACGTGAACAACTGTTATAACATAAATCAAATACTATAATAAGTGAACAACTACTTTAACACGTGAATAACTGCTATAACACGTGCACTGCTGCTATAACACGTGAACTACTGCTATAACACGTGAACAACTGCTATAACACGTGAACAACCGCTATAACACGTGAACAACTGCTATAACACGTGAACAACTGCTATAACAAATCAAATACTATAATAAGTGAACAACTACTTTAACATGTGAACAACTGCTATAACACGTGCACTGCTGCTATAACATGTGAACTACTGCTATAACACGAGAACAACTGCTATAACACGTGAACAACTGTTATAACATAAATCAAATACTATAATAAGTGAACAACTACTTTAACACGTGAACAACTGCTATAACACGTGCACTGCTGCTATAACACGTGAACTACTGCTATAACACGTGAACAACTGCTATAGCACAAATCAAATACTATAATAAGTGAACATCTACTTTAACACGTGAACAACTAGTTATGGTTGCCCCTAGTGTAACTAGGATGGCCGGCCCAAGGGCCACCTGGGCGTGAATTTGTTTAAGGTATAGAAGCTGTCGACAACACAACAATCACACCCTGAGTTACCGAGCTGCACTGGCTAACCATTGCCCTGGAATACGATCACAAATCGATTATCATCCGGGTCCCCAATTACTGCTGTGTAGAAGGAGGCAAATGGCGTAAAGAAACAACTACTATAACCCGTGACGACTACTGAACAACTAGTATAGCAAGTGAACAACTACTATAACCCGTGACGACTACTGGACAACTAGTATAGCAAGTGAACAACTACTATAACTCTGACGACTACTGAACAACTTATATAGCAAGTGAACAACTACTATAACCCGTGACGACTACTGAACAACTAGTATAGCAAGTGAACAACTACTATAACCCGTGACGACTACTGAACAACTAGTATAGCAAGTGAACAACTACTATAACCCGTGACGACTACTGAACAACTAGTATAGCAAGGAACAACTACTATAACCCGTGACGACTACTGAACAACTTACATAGCAAGTGAACAACTACTATAACCCGTGACGACTACTGGACAACTAGTATAGCAAGTGAACAACTACTATGACCCGTGACGACTACTGAACAACTTATATAGCAAGTGAACAACTACTATAACCCGTGACGACTACTGAACAACTAGTATAGAAGTGAACAACTACTATAACCTGTGACGACTACTGAACAACTAGTATAGCAAGTGAACAACTACTATAACCCGTGAAGACTACTGAACAAATATATAGCAAGTGAACAACTATAACCGACACTACTGACAACATATAAAGAACAACTACATAACCCGTGACGACTACTGAACAACTAGTATAGCAAGTGAACAACTACTATAAACCGTGACGACTACTGAACAACTAGTATAGCAAGTGAACAACTACTATAACCCGTGACGACTACTGAACAACTTACATAGCAAGTGAACAACTACTATAACCCGTGACGACTACTGGACAACTAGTATAGCGAGTGAACAACTACTATAACCCGTGACGACTACTGAACAACTAGTATAGCAAGTGAACAACTACTATAACCCGTGACGACTACTGAACAACTTACATAGCAAGTGAACAACTACTATAACCCGTGACGACTACTGAACAACTTACATAGCAAGTGAACAACTACTATAACCCGTGACGACTACTGAACAACAAGTGAACAACTACTATAACCCGTGACGACTACTGAACAACTAGTATAGCAAGTGAACAACTACTATAACCCGTGACGACTACTGAACAACTAGTATAGCAAGTGAACAACTACTATAACCTGTGACGACTACTGAACAACTTACATAGCAAGTGAACAACTACTATAACCTGTGACGACTACTGAACAACTTACATAGCAAGTGAACAACTACTATAACCCGTGACGACTACTGAACAACTTACATAGCAAGTGAACAACTACTATAACCCGTGACGACTACTGAACAACTTACATAGCAAGTGAACAACTACTATAACCCGTGACTACTGACATACTGAACAAACAACTTACATAGCAAGTGAACAACTACTATAACCCCGTGACGACTACTGAACAACTAGTATAGCAAGTGAACAACTACTATAACCTGTGACGACTACTGAACAACTAGTATAGCAAGTGAACAACTACTATAACCCGTGACGACTACTGAACAACTACTATAACCCGTGACGACTACTGAACAACTTACATAGCAAGTGAACAACTACTATAACCCGTGACGACTACTGAACAACTACTATAACCTGTGACGACTACTGAACAACTTACATAGCAAGTGAACAACTACTATAACCCGTGACGACTACTGAACAACTACTATAACCCGTGACGACTACTGAACAACTTACATAGCAAGTGAATAACTACTATAACCTGTGACGACTACTGAACAACTAGTATAGCAAGTGAACAACTACTATAACCCGTGACGACTACTGAACAACTAGTATAGCAAGTGAACAACTACTATAACCTGTGACGACTACTGAACAACTAGTATAGCAAGTGAACAACTACTATAACCCGTGACGACTACTGAACAACTAGTATAGCAAGTGAACAACTACTATAACCTGTGACGACTACTGAACAACTACTATAACCTGTGACGACTACTGAACAACTAGTATAACAAGTGAACAACTACTATAACCTGTGACGACTACTGAACAACTACTATAACCTGTGACGACTACTGAACAACTAGTATAACAAGTGAACAACTACTATAACCCGTGACGACTACTGAACAACTACTATAACCCGTGACGACTACTGAACAACTACTATAACCCGTGACGACTACTGAACAACTAGTATAGCAAGTGAACAACTACTATAACCTGTGACGACTACTGAACAACTAGTATAACAAGTGAACAACTACTATAACCCGTGACGACTACTGACCAACTACTAAAGTACGTGAATAACTCATCGTTTCATGCTGGCACAACTATAGATAAGAGAACTAGTGACCCTGTAATGCTTTGTGACTGGCGCCATGAAAGCGAAAAATTGAAAATAAATCTTTAAAACCCAAATTTAATTCACGTTATGTACGGTATACTATTGGTATCAAGAGCCCTCATTGCTGGTGGTTATTTATTGTATAATTTATCAAACTGGTCACTAAATCTACTGCTACTACTACTACTACTATTACTTTTATTTTTATCGTAGCATCCAGCCTACCCCAACAGCCACACCTTCGCCGCCATTTTATTACCTTAAAATTAATTATCCCAATACAAAAGTAGCTTCCCTAGCTGTGTTGAGTTAGTTGAGCAGCAGATATATACTGCATTCAGTGACTGTTGCCTCATAGTCAATATCTGCAACTGTTGTCGGCTTTGGGGCCAAAGATCTCGTTCTTCTGAGGCAAAGCAATGCAGACTTTATGAGAGAGAAGGGCAATCGACATCTCAACCAGGCTGTAACGTAACTTCTGGGCTGCTGCTTCCGTTCACATAACACATCCGCGAGTCTGACATAGAAACATCTTGCACTAGGTTCCATCCCACCAGAGGTTGTGAACATCAGAGCAGTGAAGCTGCCTTGATCACTATTCAGAATCTTTCAGAACTCTCTCCCCATATACCCTCATCTACTACTACTACTACTTAACGTGGCCTCCATCCTTCCCTAATAGCTACACCTTCGCCGCCATTTTATTACCTAAAAATTGAATATCCTAATACATAAGTAGCTATCCTAGCTGTGTTGAGTTAATTGAGCAGCAGTTCTATGCGGCATTCAGTGACTGTTGCCTCATAGTCAATATCTGCAACTGTTGTCGGCTTTGGGGCCGATGCTCTCGTTCCCCTGAGGCAGAGCAAAGCCGACGTAAGGAGAGAGAAGGACAGTCGACATCTCATCCAGGCTGTAACATAACTTCTGGGCTGCTGCTTCTGTTCGGATAACACCTCCACGAGTCTGGCGTAAAGGTATCTTGCACTTGGGCCCATCCCACCAAAGGTTGTGAACACCTGAGGGGTGAATCCGCCTTGATCAACGTTCTGAATTCTCTCCCCATATGCCCTTATCTTGTCGTTCTTGTTCCTCCTGGGTGCAGCATCGAGAGCTAAGTTATGGTAAGATGCGGCCATGGGATAAAAAATCCTGGTGTCGAAGAAGGCTCGCTGTCCCAGCGTCCAGAATCCTCGAGCACTGACGTCCACACAGGCTTCGTTGGATGTGTTTGAAGTCCCATGCTGGAAACTCTCACCATCCAATGGAAGGAGGGTCGGTTCAACCCTGACATCATGGCAAATTTCCTTCAACCAGGGACCCCTTATATACTATGACGCATACAAATATTGTCAAAAATCAAAGAATAAATCATAGTCCAAAGCATTTGTTCATTTCAACCCAAATCCAAAATATCCTGCGAATTGGAATCGCCAAATCTCTCACAAACGTTAAAAGCACTATTTCACAAAAACTTTTCGCGGACCTTAGTTTGAGAATCACTGCCTTAGAGCAATGGCATCTGTGAATTCTTGTTTATTAAGGTTGAGGCCTTTTGCCCTAATCGGTTGTTAGCCAGCTTAAGGCACCCACCTCCTGTGCTAAAGCTACTTTTTTTCAAGTTCCCTGACAATTGCAGCATCAATTGTTGAAGTTTATGGCTTTGGGTATGTTGCCGTTCTGTCGTAATGGACTGTCGAATCTTGTATAACTCTTTGGTAGCCACCTGACTTGCTGCATTCTGACCTATTATGTGCTCAGTGAGGGCTGCCGTGAACTTGACAAGCTCCTCCACATTAGTCAATCCCATTTCTCTCAGTCTCGGCGATAGTGCAAGGAATTACCTTTCTGCTGGGGTTGAATAATGGCTTTTCACTAGTGTTGGAATAAAAGTGACCTTGGTGGCTTCTTCCAGAGGGTGGAGGAGGGGTCCAAGAACAGGGATAGTGCGCATCAGGCATCTCCAGCGATGCTTGACTCTGTGGGTGAATGCATCAAACGCTGCATGTGGCTCAGTTTTACCAATATCAGACAGAGCTTGGATTTCTTTCACCCACTAATTTACCTTTCCCGTTACGAACTCGGTCTTGAAATCGTTAGTGTCGATTACCACACCTAGTTGTCTTTGGGCGTCCTTTATTATTTTGACCTCACTTCCGCCAAACACCTCCATAGCTCGCTCCTGGTATTCTGGCTTTACAACGAGGAAGGATTTGCTGGCATTTGGGTGGTATCTTATTTGTGGACCACGTGATTTTACCAGGTCCCACCACTTTTTGATGCCCTCCACTTTTCCTGGTCTTGTAAGGTCATCAGCATATGCCACTTGCTTGATATTGGTTATTTCATAGTTCATTGTGTGTTGGAGCACGGATAGGCCTATTGCTTATATTGCCACAGCTACTGGATCCCCTTGCGTAGTTCCCTCAGTTTACTATTTGGTGGTATCTCTTCTTTGGGCCTTGAAGCTTGTTATATAGAGGCCTGTCGGGTTCCTGTAGGTGTTTTCAATATATATTGCAAAGCTTGAACACTTTATCTTGATGCTGTGCAGTGTAACCTTGCACTTGATTATGTTGAGTGAATTGGAAGTGTCAACAGAGGTTGTGAACACCAGAGGAGTGACGTTGTACTGATCGAAATTCTGCATTTTCTCCCCATGCTACTACTACTACGGCTACTACCACCTGAAACAATCTGAAAAACAATGATAGATAAGTAATTGGATGGTACATTATAATAACCATACAAATAATCATACAATAAGGGTCCTCATCTATTACCTTTTGAAGCATGTAACTCTAAGATAATATAGTGAGAAAAAACAAAACATACATACATCCTTCCCTTCCTTCTTTCATAAATTTCCCTGCTCTCTTCAACCCCCTCCCTTTCTGATAAGCAATTTGCATCGAATACCACCCTCCCACCCCCTCCCCCGAGTCTACCATTCCTCCCCTGCACCCCTCGTGACTTACCGTGCAGAAGGGACCCGGCCAAACGCAGGGGTTATGTAGTGAAGCGGATGATTACTTTTGACTGTGACTGTACACAAATATAAGTTCACAAACCCCCATCCTCCCCCAGTGCACCTCAGTTAGAAGTAAGAAGGTAGTGGAAGAATTCAGAAGTTAAAGGGTAAGGCAGGAGCGTTTGCTCCCTGTGAGAGTAGAGAGAGTTTTGCCGGCTGGGGCCTTTCCTTGGCTGTGCGAAAACCACCTAAACAAGTGAACATCTGCATTGCTAGTATTGTCAACACGTACCCGTAATCATAATGAAACTTCGTGATACCACACAATCTATAATCTTATCCTAAAAATACTATTATAAACTATTCACCTAATATAAAATTACTTTGAGCAATACAATAATACAAGGAACATTAAATACATTGTATTTAATCCAGACATGCACCTACCAGATAAAGAGGGTTCCTAATGCCCCGTCTCGGTAAAAATCTTACACATTATATTTCGAGTAACACATACCACCAAGACCCGACATGTACAGACTCAGCTGGTGAATTACTGTATACTCATCCCCACTCCATATAGACGTCCTAAAAGGGTCGCTGTAGTTCTGTGTGACATGTTATGGCGCATAAGACCATACTGCTCCATCCCGTTGTCAGCCCCATGTGAGGCAACCAGACACAAAACTGTATTTGCATAACGCTCAACGAACCAATTTTGTTTTATCATAAGGATGAGCGCACCCATTATATTTTCAACATGCAACGCAGGTCGCTGTTGGTATATTGGGATCAGTTGGTTTGATGGGCTTCTGTAATCCACAACCGATGGTACAGTGTTTAAAGTTGATCTGGAGTGTATTTGCATAGTGTTGTTGATGTTGCTGATGTTATTGATGTTATTGTTGAAGTTATTTTTGATGTTGTTGTTGCTGTTGTTGTTGTTGTTGATGCTGTTGTTAATGTTATTTATGTTGTTGATATTGTTGAAGTGGTTTTGATGTTACTGTTAACGCCGTTGATGTTGCTGTTGTTGATGTTGAACAATATCATCATTGTTGATATTTTTATGTTATTAATGATGTTGATGTTGCTTATTTTGTTGGAACGTTACTAATGTTATTGTGGTTGTTAGGGATGTCGTTGATGTTATTAGAGTTGTTATTTGTGCTGATGTTGTTGGTGTCGTTGCAAATGTTGATGGTATTGTTGATGTTGATGTTGTTAATATTGGTGTTGTTGATGTTGCTAGTACTATTGATGTTTGTAATAGCACCTTAATATTATATGAAATAGCACCCAATATACACACATACCTGTATACTGTATATATTCGTACACAAACAATTGTCATGGATTGTTTGACTCACCATTCCCTTCTGTGAGATAAGTCAGGACCAAATTAGTGAGCACAACAATGGATCGAGCCAGTTGGCCACAACAAATCAGACCTGAGCTACCAACTTCCTCGAACAATCAAACCTTAAAGAGGGCGGTGTATACAAACACTGTGACTACCGGGTTGTTAACAGCTCTGCTCTGGGGTGACACATCCTGGGTGAGACAGATATCTTACAACATTTGGACAGAGAAGTGCACCACTTAAATAAAGTGGTGTTACTCAATCTTCTTCCCTGGAGAGGATTCAACCAATATCCTCTCATATATTACCAAGTGTACAAAGTGTGTAACTTAAATAAACCACATAGCAGACTTGAGAAGTGTTCACCTCAACAACCTCACACTTAAGAGTTCTAGCTCATAATAAAAATAACAATATATTGTAAGTGTTATGCACTATAACATGTTGGTATCATTGTTGATGTTGTTGGTACTTTTTTTTTACGGGCATTAGCCCACCAGGGCACAGGTCAATGACCCACATCAGGTTCAGGGGGAAATAATAATAATAATAATAATAATAATAATAATAATAATAATAATAATAATAATAATAATAATAATAATAATAATAATAATAATAATAATAATAATAATAATAATAATAATAATAATAAAAAATAAATAAATAAATAAATAAATAAATAAATAAATAAATAAATAAATAAATAAATAAATAAATAAATAAATAAATAAATAAATAAATAAATAAATAAATAAATATAATAATAATAATAATAATAATAATAATAATAATAATAATAATAATAATAATAATAATAATAATAATAATAATAATAATAATAATAATAATAATAATAATAATAATAATAATAATAATAATAATAATAATAATAATAATAATAATAATAATAATAATAATAATAATAATAATAATAATAATAATAATAAACCTAAAAAAAAAATAAAAAAATAACAATTAATAGTGAAAAACGATATACAGGTATGTATGTTGTGTTGTCAAAGTAAGAGAAATAATTGAGACCTGCATTGTGTATAAATGAGGCAAAAGTCAGATCAGCAGCCTGGGACTTGGTCACAATTTTTGCAATGCCATATGGCAGCAGGGTCAACCATTAGACAACACATTATGCTTCCAATATCTTCCCAGGCGGTAGTACCTCCCTGTTTGGTAGCTGCCTACTACCTTACCGGTAACTCAGAATCAGAGGATTTTCTTGAAACGATCCAGGACTGTTTCCTAAGTCAACATATAACCAAACCCACCCGGGGTAATAATATACTCGATTTAGTTCTGTCAAACAGAGAAAACCTCATTAGCAATGTCGAGGAAGGGAACGAACTTGCAAACAGCGATCACAAAGAAATTAGATTCCAGTTAGAATTTCAGGACAGCCGTAAGGAAAATTCCACTAAAGTCCCTGATTTCAGAAGGGCAATCTTTGATAGTTTGAAGAGGCATTTGAGAGAAGGGGTTTCACACTTGGGGGTGAACTACTTGGACCTGACGATTGAAACCAGCCTGATAACGAGATCTGAGGTTGCCGAGTTCCACGACAAATTATATAATGAGTCCCAATAACTCTATAGCCAACTCCCGCCCTGACAAATCCAACCTTTTTGGCACCTTATTCTCCTCTAATTCCACCTTAGACGATTCCCACTCTATCCCTCCCACCCCTGCACCTCCTACTGAACCTATGCACTTTCCTATAATCTCCACTCGCAGGGTTGCCGGTGTGTTATCCAGGTTGGATGTGAGTAAGGCGCATGAACCGGACGGAATACCCCCTCGTGTTCTGAGGGAGTGTGCTGAAGCCCTGGCCTCTGTGCTTGCTTGCCTCTTTCGCCTTTGCCTCAAAACCCAAACTTTTCTTTCTTCTTGGAAGCATGCCTTGGTTCAGCGCATCCCGAAGAAGGGTGACCATTCTAATCCATCTAAGTATCGCCCCATTGCCCAAACTTCATTCCTCTCTAAGATTTTCGAAACTATCTTGAACTCCCATTTTCTCCGTCACCTTGAATGCCTCTCTCTTTTGTCGGATCACCAGTATGGCTTTCGCCAGGCGAGATCTACTGGTGATATGCTCTCCTATTGCACCCATCTTTGGTCATCCTCTCTTAGGGATTGTGGGGAAACTTTTGTCGTGGCTCTCGACATCTCCAAAGCATTTGACAGGGCATGGCACAAGTCTTTGCAATCTAAACTTCCCTCTTTTGGTTTCTCTCCCCCACTTTGTCTTCTCATCTCTAACTTCCTTGAGAACCGATCCATGGCAGTTGTTGTTGAGGGATCGATTTCTCGCTCTTTCTCTACCAGTAGTGGCGTCCCACAGGGTTCTGTTCTTTCACCAACTCTCTTCCTTCTTTTTATCAATGATTTACTTCACACTACAACTAATTCTATCCATTCTTACACTGATGATTCTACTCTTCACTCTTCCTCACATTTTCCCCTTCCTCCTAACTCTCAAACTAGATCTGTTTCTAGAACTGATATCATTACTTCTATCAATGCGGATCTGTGCAGCATCTCTGAATGGGGAGGTATAAACTTGGTTAAGTTCAATAGTAATAAAACTCAATATTTACCAATTACACTTTGTAAATTAGACGATCTCCCACCAATTACATTTCAGGACGCTATTATCCTCCCAAATTCTGAAATAAGTATGTTAGGCCTCACCATTTCCTCCAATATATCCTGGAAATCACACATCCTTAGTATAGCTAAAGCTGCCTCCCGAAAGTTGGGAATGCTGTACAGATGCCGCAGCTACTTCACTCCTGAGCAGTTGCTCCAAGTATATACGGGTTTCATTCGTCCTAACTTGGAGTACTGCTCCCATATCTGGGGTGGCTCTTCTTCTCTCCAACTATTAGATAGGGTGGAATCAAAGGCATTTCGTCTTATTAACTGTCCTCCTTTAGTCGACAATCTCTCTTCCCTTTCTCTTCGCCGCAATGTTGCTTCACTCTTTCTCTTTTACAGGTACTTTAACGGGCAATGTTCGGTGGATTTACATCCTGTGTACAGCCGGCAAGGCCGTGGGTTCGTAACACATATCTTGCCCTCGGTGCCCACCGTTTCTCTGTGGATGTCGGTCACACTAGAATAACCCGTTATAGTACCTCATTTTTTCCTCACACAGCCAAACTGTGGAATGCTCTGCCTTCTTATGTGTTTCCATGCTCTTACAATCTCTCTCACTTTAAAAAGCTGGTTTTCCGGCATCTTCGTGGTGTAGATTAATACAGTATAACCTTTTTTTTTCTATATTTACAATTTGTTTACTTTCTTTTTTTTTCGCCCCCCACGCTCGTTTGTGGGTCGTTTGACCTGTGCCCGGGTGGGCTAATTCCCGTAAAAAAAGAAAAAAAAACTTACCATACAAAAAACTCGGATCAAACAACAATGACCCTAAATGGATAAATAATTATTTAAAGAACATTATTGGTCAAAGGAAAGCTATAGGTATGAGGATAAATCGTGGCGAAATTTACCTCCAGGATTATTATAAGGTATTGGCCGGTAGGGTTAAGACCGAGATAAGGAAAGCAAAGAGGAATAATGAGCTGAGGATAGCAAGGGAGTCGAAGACAAACCTCAAGGGATTCTGTCAATATGTATTAAACTAAAACACGAGAAAAGATTAGGCCAATTCAGTCAGATACCAGCGAGCTAACTGATAACGACGGGGAAATGAGCAATATTCTGAATAAATATTTTTCAACAGTTTTCACCACCGAAAATTAAAGCATGATACCCTAGACACCGACTCTATTCAGAGATAGTGAAGAAAACAAATTAAGCGAGATAGTAGTGACTAGTAACGATGTTAGTATGCAAATAGACAAACTAAAGCCAAATAAGTCGCCTGGTCCTAATGAGATATTTGCCAGAGTATTAAAGTAATGTAAGGAAGAGCTTAGTATGCCCTTAACAAAGTTGTTTAACATGTCCTTAAAAACAGTTGTAGTACCAGAATCCTGGAGGATAGCGAATGTTATACCAATTTTCAAGAAGGGGGATAGATCACTATCCTCTAACTACCGTCCACTCAGTCTAGCATCAATTGTAGGCACCTAGAGAAACACAAATTGATCAATGATTCCCAGCATAGCTTCACAAGCGGGCGTTCATGTCTAACTAATAAATTAACATTAATTTCATCAGTTTTCGAATCGGTGGACGAGGGACAAAATTATGATGTGGTATATCTCGACTTTAGCAAAGCCTTCGACAGAGTCCCCCACGATAGACTAATAAGAAAGGTAGAAGCACATGGAATTAGAGGTAATATTCTAAAATGGACTAGGGCGTGGTTACAGGACAGGAAACAGCGAGTGAGCATTAACGGCAGTAAATTCCATTGGAGCAACGTCACTAGTGGAGTTCCCCAAGGCTCAGTACTTGGACCATTATTATTTATTATATACATAAATGACATAGATATCGGCATAGACAGCAACATAAATAAATTTGCTGATGACACTAAAATAGAACGTGTAATTAAATCTGATGAGGACTCCACAAAACTACAGGAAGATCTAAAAAAAAATTTCGAATGGTCTGAAAAATGGCAGATGAAATTCAATGTGGACAAATGTAAAGTACTCAGTATAGGAGACGTAAACAGGGAAACCAGTTACAAGATGAACAACGATGCTATTGAGAAATCCGACTGCGAGAGAGATTTAGGAGTAATGATAAGTAGGAAGCTTAAGCCAAGTAAACAATGTGTTTTTGCTCATAACAAGGCTAATAAAGTACTTGGGTTCATACAAAGGAGTGTTAGTTACTAGACTAGCGAGGTCATCTTAAGTTTATATCTTGCGCTTGTGAGACCTCACCTGGATTACGCAGAGCAGTTCTGGTCTCCATATTACAGAATGGATATAAAATCCTTGGAAAGAATCCAGTGGAGAATGACAAGACTAATCCCGGGCATTAGGAACCTTGAGTACAGAGACAGGTTAAAGCATCTTAATTTGCACTCCCTCGAGAGACGTAGAGCGAGGGGCGACATGAGAGAGGTGTATAAATGGAAGTCAGGGCTAAACAAAGGGGACATTACAAAGGTACTCAAACTATCAGATCAGGAGCGAACTCGTAACAATGGTTTTAAATTAGAAAAATTTAGATTTAGGCGCGAAATTGGTAAACACTGGTTTGGAAACAGAGTAGTGGATGAATGGAACAAGATACCAAATATCATCATTAACTCGAATACGCTGGATAGCTTCAAACATAGGTTGAAAGCTTATATGAGCAATAGGGGTTGGGTGTAAATGGGACTGCCCAGTATGGGCCAATAGGCCCACTGCAGTTTCCTCCATTCTTATGTTCTTATGTTCTTATGTGTGTGTGTGTGTGTGTGTGTGTGTGTGTGTGTGTGTGTGTGTGTGTGTGTGTGTGTGTGTGTGTGTGTGTGTGTGTGTGTGTGTGTGTGTGTGTGTGTGTGAATAACCATTTAATCGGTGTGAGGTCATACTAACTACATTATAATCAGTGTGAGGTCATACTAGCTACAACATAATCAGTGTGAAGTCATACTAGCTACAACATAATCAGTGTGAGGTCATACCAGCTACAATATAATCAGTGTGAGATCATACTAGCTGCAACATAATCAGTGTGAGGTCATACTAGCTACAGCATAATCAGTGTGAGGTCATTCTATCTACAGCATAATCAGTGTGAGATCATACTAGCTGCAGCATAATCAGTGTGAGGTCATACTAGCTACAATATAATCAGTGTGAGATCATACTAGCTACAACATAATCAGTGTGAGATCATACTAGCTGCAGCATAATCAGTGTGAGGTCATACTAGCTACAATATAATCAGTGTGACATAATCAGTGTGAGGTCATACTAGCTACAGCATAATTAGTGTTGTCATTCTATCTACATAATCAGTGTGAGATCTATCTAGCAGTGTGTCATACTAGCTACAACATAATCAGTGTGAGGTCATACTAGCAGTGTGGTCATACTAGCTACAACATAATCAGTGTGAGGTCATTCTAGCTACAATATAATCAGTGTGAGGTCATACTAGCTACAGCATAATCAGTGTGAGATCATACTAGCTACAACATAATCAGTGTGAGATCATACTAGCTACAATATAATCAGTGTGAAGTCATACTAGCTACAACATAATCAGTGTGAGATCATACTAGCTGCAACATAATCAGTGTGAGGTCATACTAGCTACAGCATAATCAGTGTGAGGTCATTCTATCTACAGCATAATCAGTGTGAGATCATACTAGCTGCAGCATAATCAGTGTGAGGTCATACCAGCTACAATATAATCAGTGTGAGATCATACTAGCTACAATATAATCAGTGTGAGGTCATTCTATCTACAACATAATCAGTGTGAGGTCATACTAGCTACAACATAATCAGTGTGAGGTCATACTAGCTACAATATAATCAGTGTGAGGTCATACCAGCTACAATATAATCAGTGTGAGATCATACTAGCTACAACATAATGAGTGTGAGGTCATTGTAAGTACAACATAATCAGTGTGAGGTCATACTAGCTACAACATAATCAGTGTGAGGTCATTCTATCTACAACATAATCTGTGTGAGGTCATACTAGCTACAACATAATCAGTGTGAGGTCATACTAGCTACAACATAATCAGTGTGAGGTCATACTAGCTACAATATAATCAGTGTGAGGTCATACCAGCTACAATATAATCAGTGTGAGGTCATACTAGCTACAACATAATCAATGTGAGGTCATACTAGCTACAATATAATCAGTGTGAGGTCATACTAGCTACAATATAATCAGTGTGAGAACATACTAGCTACAATATAATCAGTGTGAGGTCATTCTATCTACAACATAATCAGTGTGAGGTCATACTAGCTACAATATAATCAGTGTGAGGTTACTCTTTCTACAATATAATCAGTGTGAGATCATACTAGCTACAACATAATCAGTGTGAGATCATACTAGCTACAACATAACCAGTGTGAGATCATACTAGCTACAACATAATCAGTGTGAGGTCATACTAGCTACAATATAATTAGTGTGAGGTTATTCTTTCTACAATATAATCAGTGTGAGATCATACTAGGCAAACATAATCAGTGTTAGTAGTAATAAGAAGGCTCATTCTTACCTGGCCACACCTGTAGCCGCTTGCAGCAATTGACTGAGTAGGGCCATAACGAAAGTCTAGACTCACACTTACCTGCGTACCTCACCCAAGTTATAGACAACGAGACCCTTGATTACCTCATAATCACACGAGCTGGTGATTACAGTTTGATGAGAATGTGACCAAGTTGAAGGAGAGAGAACCATCGTTACCATCAAACCTGCGAGTTATAACGACCTTTTGAGTGATAATCTATTGTCTTATACATGTTATAAACTCAAGGATTTGGGCAGCCTGATTTTACTGCGGGGATTTTACACCTGATAGTAGCATTAATAATGTTTCATATATAAGAATATTATAGTATCAAGGATAACTCTTACTTATATAAATGTGTGTATTGATTGTTTATCAGACCATAGCTTACACCCCAGAAAGAAAAGCACATATAGCAGTAAGTAGATGGGCAGGTGTTCACCCACGTAACTTGACACAGCCTACAGTGAGAGTAAGACCTGACCCAGGAGAGCTGACGGCCACAATGTACCTGAGTTAACCTGCGTTATGACCGTGTTAAAGAAATTACACCTGCAAGACCCACCCGGGTGGGAATAGTTCGGAAGCATTACCGACCGGCGACATGACCACGCACCTGGGCAAGCACAGCTGTCCAGACCTGACCCAAGTAGAAGTGACGGTTCTCGCCGCTGCGTCATTAGCTAACCTGGCGACATGACCATGTTACTCAAGAAGCTACCCTCCAGCCAGTACACCTGTCACCTGACCAGACACACCCAGATTAGTGACGACATCTTTCGGCTCGTGACTGCCAATATAAGGCCCTGCAGCTCCTTTCATGGAACATTAGCATTCGGATTATTATTGTTACAGGGAAGGGGCCGAAAGCTCCTCCCCAGAGGGAGACTTCCCTCCCCAGCACCAAGTCTTCAGCTAGCAGAGTCTCCCATAGGAGACATATTCCAGCAGCACTTGCAGCTTCCCGAGCCGCTGGGCCTCCCTCAGATCGCACGTGAGTCATTGTCAGAGCGATCCACAGGGTGAGTTACTTACGGTGGGAAGTGTATCCATTTCATGTTTGTGCCCGAGAGTCAGTGTCTAGTAACTTCGACATAATGTTCTATTAATGTGTCTGTGTCATGGAGTTAATTAATAAATAGCTGTAACCTGAAGTTAGTGTTCAGAAAGTTACCCCTACGAATATAATACTAAGTTATATAACTAACCGGCCACGCTACCAAATTTTCCTCACTCTCCTATATATTCTACTCTTAATTTACCTGTATTATATGCGTATGGATATTTAAATCCATGTGTAGTTTAAGGCTCTATTTTTATATCATTATATTATTGAGTGAAAACTACATACAGGTAAATTACTACTATGTTACCTTAGGGTGATTTATTATTATTATTATTATTATTATTATTATTATTATTATTATTATTATTATTACGTGATGGAAACTTTATAATGCTATTCCTTGTTGACAATGTAAACATACCGTCCTACCTGGCCTCTGCAGATCAGGGTTAATATTGAATGATTTTCCAATATATTTTATTATTTTTCGTTAAATTGAAAAAAGAAAAGAAAAGAGAATACTAATAACATTTATTATCATGATAATTGTAATCGCAGAGTAGTTTCGACGGCATTTTAAGCTGCTAGTTTAAGTGAGCCAGATGTATGTATTCTCACATGATCAGTCAAAGGTTAAGTTTAATGCACGAACCTTAGAGAAAATTTAACCAAGATGAACGTAAAACTGCTTCAGTACCGGTTGTTGATGTGCGGTTCCTTCTGAGGGCTCTTTAGGCTCTGCCACTGTGCTTAGTAGTTGTTAGTGATGAACTTGTTCTTTGTGGCACTGAGTCTAGTTGTTGTTGGTGATGAGCTTGCTTGGTAAGATGCTCTCTGTGGCACTGTTCTGATAATGTTATAGGGATAAATTTAACTGAGAAAAACAGTAACAAACAACAGGGCAAAGAGAGGAACACTGACACTGGCACAGGGAATTATGCTGCGGTTCCTGACGCGGTAAAACATTCCCAACTCCATTATAACACTTGCGGGTAAAGAAACTAAATTCAATCACCTTAATGCATTTTAAGACTCAAGTGTCACCTCCCAGGCGCTCAACACTCCTTCCAAGTTTAATGGGAAATTCAGTGCCAAGGATTATACCTCCAGTTACCTTCAGTCAACGGTAAAATATACAGCAGCGTCCCCGGTCCTCGCAGTACACTATTTTTACAGCAGAGACGACAAAATACGATAGTATTTTATGGCAGTAAGTGCAAGGGTGTAAGATTTATACTAGCGTCATATGATATTCTGATATTGATGCAAATTAATACAAAAAGATAATATATATATTGTTACGAACTTTTGTTCCTGAGCTGGACACCTTACCGGGAACCGGGCGGTAACCGACCCCCACAGACTCGAACGCCTTGTTTACTTACATTCCACCTCATGTTTAGCCTATTGCTCATATAATATTCAGTCTTACTCAGGTATTCTACATCACTCTAGGAGAGGAGTAACAAACGCAATGTTGGAATTCACAATATATTGACAAGAAACACCAACAACCAGCAAAAATCAAACATTAACAATCGTCACTCTGTAAATCGAAAGTTGCGAATTCGTATTCAGGAACAAGTTGTTGGAGCTTCCAATAACTTACTTAGACATAAAACATTGACTCTTCAGCAGCCAAACTCGGGTCGATGGTCAGGTACCAGTTGGATCCTCAAGCATTTTCTATATTAAGCTTCGTAATACCTCCCACCTTAAAGGAAAAAGGGTCATTAGACATCTTTTTTTTTAACAATAGATGGGTTCAATATAGAATCTGCACATATTACTGGTTTATGCAAACAATAAAACTGATAAAATAAACCACCAATAAACATAATTACCAAAAATCCTTCACCAACACTCTAATGGTGTGAGTAAGATTATATTAGTAAACTTCTAATACACATTGTGAAAGCTGGAGATTATAACATACACCAAAATTGCCAACTTTAGTCTAATTCTGCAATATTAAGTCGAAAAATGTGGAAATAATCAATCTCAGCCTCTGGACAAAGTATCCGCCAATATATTTTCTTTTACCTTTGATGTGGTGGATATCAAGGTTATGTCTTTGCAACTCCAGACTCCACCTTAAGATTCTTTGATTCTTATTACTCATTCGCTCAAGAAAAGTCAGTGGATTATGAACAGTGAACACCTTTACAGGTGTTTAGCAGGATATATATAAATCTTAAAGTGCCATGATGAGCCCTAGTGTTCTGGTCAATGATGGACCCCAAGTACTCTTCACACATTCTCCTGTACCTGGCCAGCTGCCACTCATCAGCTCAGCACAGACGATTGACTCTGGGAGGTTGACAACCCTTGCATTGCCGACACCTGTGGTCGTTATGGTCCTGCTTCCTCCAGGAATGAGGGAAAGTGGGCGGGAAGTACTCGAGCGGGTGCACGTCACCCTGCCTGCTAGTGAAGTCATCAGCATCGTAGAAGTTGAAGTGTCCACACAGACCGTCCAGGTTGTCTGCGTGTGTGAGGTGAGCCCACACGTCCAGACGATGGCGGCAGTGCTGCACCATAAGCTTGGAGGAGCTTAGTAGCATAGTACACTACACTGGCTGTTGAGCCACGCCAGAACAGAGTGAACTTTGGATGAACACCGCACTTGTTCCGCCCCAATAGCAGGTACCGTGTAGGGGTCGCCGTTCAACAGTAGGTTGAACACACTGGAGCCCAATGATATCACGGTGTGTTTATCGTCCTTGAAAGCGGTGTATCCGAGGCAGGAAGGACACTGAAAACACGGTTCAAAGTCACTGAAGACACCAGCCTCGGGGTCATAAGTCATATCAGTCTGAGCCTCGGAGTAGTTACAGTACCGTGCCAGTCGTACTGGTGACCGTCGAAGGTGAAGAAGTGGGGAGTCGTCATGTATACAGCAGTGATTACAGTAGTCGTCTATGTTACCTCTGGGCAGCCACCCCTTCTTGGTACACTGCATCACTACTTAGTTCGTCCTCAACTACGTGATTAAATAATGCGATCATATCATAAGAACATAAGAAAGTGGGATACTGCAGGAGGCCGACTAACACACCGTCACATACCTGAGGATTTTTAGATTGTTCGCGATTCATTGGGGCTGCCATGTCCGTGTCAGGGTGCCTCGATCTGCGCACTGCTGTCACTTAGGTCTGGGACGCTCAAAACAATAGGATAATGCTTGTAGAGCACCCTATCTCTTGCCAAATCATTTGCAAGAATAAATGATACACCATCAATGGGTAAATTTGGCACCACTCCCACGGTTACATTCCGGTCCAAATAATTACATTGTAAATGAACGCAATAAAGAGGAACATTAATATGCCCACATTCTATCCCGGTTAACACCACATTAGCCTCTAGGGAGGAGTTATCTGATAATGGCAATATAGCTTCTAACATCAAAGATTGCATGGCCTCCGTATCTCTCAAAATAACCACAGGTTTCTTACCGTCTTCATTACCCACCAGGGAGACTCTACCCTCTGAATTAAAAGGCTTAAATTCTACCCTAACATTCTGTACACATTGTGAATCTTTTCTAGGGAACTTTATATTGTATGAATTCTTTATACTGGCAAGAGCTGTTGGAGCATCCTTGGACTCTTTGTCTTTAAGAAACCAACAATTACTTATTGTGTGATCCAATAATTTACAGTTAAAACATCTTACATGCTTTTTTTTATCAAAATCAAAACTCAGGAGAGAGCTGGTAGTGAGGCACAGCCAGATGTAGAGATAGGGTCGGGATAGACCTGCCTCTCTCGTGCGCTAGATAAGATAGGAATTATAAAACTACACTTTCACTGGGCGTGACAGAACCTTGCTCTTTGAGGTACTGCTGGAAGGCTTTCCAGCAGGACTCGTATTGTCGAGTAGTGGAGGGTCTTAGTCTTGACAAGATGTCCTCCACCACTCTAGGCGAGTACAGTCTTCTCAGGGAGGCACGGAGAAACTCCACACGTATAAGTGAAGTGATCTTTGTAGTCTGGCAATGAGGAGATCGAAGAGACAGGCGTTCCCCAACATCAGAGGATGCGAACACCAGCCGAGGAGCTCTGAGATCTATGGTTGAGCAGGCCTGGTAGAGGGCCAGAAGAAGGACCTTTCCCTTGAAGCTGCAAAGCTTGTGGCAGACTAGTAGCAGGACCTTTGAGCAAGGGGGCTGGAACAGGTAGATGTAGGTCCATCTGTTCCAGTCTTCCGTGAAAGCGTCTGGGCCCCAGTGTGGTGTTGGCGTCAACCGACTCAAGTAAGCCGCGAGCTGAGCAGATGTCTGAGAGGTAAAGAGGTCCACCTCCGGCCGACCCCTCCACTCTATCAGTGACTGACACACTCTGGCGTAGTGTCCACTCTACTGATGTCCCCTTGAAGCTGAATAGAGCGTCGACCCAGCCGTTCTCGATTCCCGAGACATGGCGAGAGGACAGGTGGTGTGCCTTCTTGAAGATCTGCGCCGAGAATGACAGTAATTGGGCTGTGAGGGCCGTGCCCTGCCTGTTGAGGCAGAAAAACGGCTATGTGCTGTCCATTTCGAAGCAAAGGGCTTCGTCCTGAGTAGTATGGTTATCCTGAGTGGAGGAGGGCAGATCCATGGCTAGGTAAGTCTTTGCCTGACGACACCTCAATGCCCAGACGCCGGAGGGCCAGGAGTCGTCCCAACCAAAAAAGAAGTCCCTCTCCGGGTGGTCAGGTGTGGGAGAACCACTGTAGCTGACCTTTCGCTGCCCTGCGGGAGTAATCACCCCAAGAATGACCGCCTTCACAACGAGGTTGCCGAGGCTCCTCGGGACCCTACTCCTAGCGGGTTCGAAAGAACTGTTCACGGAAGTACTGGTGGGCGTTGCAGTGAGAGGCGTGAGAGCGTCCCTGGTTGTTGAAGTGCCTGGGGAGCTGTCTATGGCATTGTTGTTGCTGCTTCTTCAGGTGCCTGGTCTGTGCTGGCGACTAGCGGGGGGGGGGGAGCAGTCGTGATGACAGGCCCTGCTGCACTGCCATATTCCGGTGTCTGCAGTCCTCCCGCCAGAGGTTCAGCCGAGCCCATACACCCTATCTAGCTAGGTGGAAAGAGTTAGGTTTCTCGGCCAGTGCCTTCAACCAGGTGCCGAGTTGGGCCACTCCTACCGTAGTGGTGAAGGAGAAGGCTGCCTTCTGCCTCTCCATAGTGTCCATGGTCAGGGTAGTCTGGGCTACCCGAGAGACCTGTCATGGGAGAGAGAACTGGGTTAATTTCGGAGCCCACAAGATCTCCATCAACTCGTCTGGCACCCGGCCATCCTGGGGGGGGGAAAGACTACAGGGGCCGCTGATGGGGAGGAGGAAACGTGAGAGCTATTTCTTCCAGCAACTGCCGTCCATATCGACTGGAGGTTCAGTCCCACCTTTTCCCATGGAAAGAGGGCCTGGCCCAGCCTTCCGGGCACACTTCCTATCATCCTGTAGCGCTGCCACTTGGGACGGACCTGCCGTGGACAGCACGGAATAGGAGGCCAGAGAGTCGAGGCGTTCAGGGCCGCGACCGGGGATGTTCCTGGCAGGGCTAGGACCATCTTCCTTCTCGACAAGCGGAGCTGTCTGCCGACATAACCCAGCTAGAGATCTGGCGGAGTCACAGCTTTTCGAGTACTACTGCTTTCTCCTAGCGAGCCCGCTTCCCGTTGGCCGCTGTCATGGGCGACCTGGGGCGGAGGTGCCTGTTGTAGAAGGACTTAGCGGGACTCCCCGAGCGGAGATGGAGGCGACAGGAGGAGGACACGAGAGCAGAATGGGGCGAGGGCAGGTCGATGCGAGGGCAGCTCAGCTCGAGGGCAGCTTTGTACGAGGGTAGCTCGGCGCGAGGGCAGATCGCCGCGAGCTGGGGATGAAAAAACAAACAGGAGAAATAAAACAATACAGCAGGGAAGAAGAAGGGACGAGAGACGTTTCTCTCAACCACCAAAATTCGGGTCAGACAACGAAACTGAGTAGCGACTCGGTGCATGGGACTGGACGAGAGAAAACACAAAGAGAGTTTGGAAACCTTGTAAATGCAGCAGCCTGCATTGTTGGGGGAGTTCTTAATTAACATTTGTTTTACAGTGCATGAGTTTTTAAATGTCACATTAACGTTCCAGGTTTTCAGTTGTATAGGAATTTGAGAGAAATTTTTGACCCGAACATTGTGGACACCTGCTGTCCCCTAGGAACTTGATCTCACTCTCCTCTACTGTATATATTAGCCTTGTCAAGTATTACTCCTTAGTCAGTACTCACTCCTGAAGATGTGAATTACACGAAAGCGCTTGGGAACTTCGTGTTTTCTTGTTTCCTTGTGGTTATCAGCATATACTTGGATCAAGTGCATATATATATATATATATATATATATATATATATATATATATATATATATATAAACTTCAGCAATGGACTTGTTACGTAGAAAGCATGGTTTCATAACGAAGAGGAAAACCAGGGAAAACACAAACATCTTGACTTTTTGTTTTCTAGGCTCTTATGATGGAAAATAATTTTTCCGAAACGTTAGTGATTAAGGAAACCCAAGTTAGTCAAGATGTTTGTGTTTTCCTGGTTGTCTCTGTTATATATATATATATATATATATATATATATATATATATATATATATATATATATATATATATATATATATATATATATATATATATATATATATATATATATATATATATATATATATATATATATATATATATATATATATATGTAACAGGTCGAATTGATGGAATTATTTTCACTTGACTTGGGGTTTATTATTGTTATTAGATGGAACCGCAGGAAGCGCCCCCCGGAGAAAAACCTTAACCAGCACAAGAACACTTCCATTTACTAACAAAAATTAATTCTCCGTGACCCGTGGAAGGATAGCACCTGTGACTGGGATGAATGACACGTACTGTAAAATTTAGACACTTCTATTCCCTCCAACACTACAGACAAACACAATCAATAATGGTACACCGACATGTGCGCAACCTCTTAACCCTGAACTTAAACACTACTCTGGGAAATAAAAGTTATACATGATATTGAAATTATTAGAACTCAGAAAATGCCTCATTAGACAACACAATACAATTAAAGTATTAAAAAATATGTTGTATGCACACACATAACAGGCCTCAAGGGCTTTCAAACAATATTATATCAATCACTGAGAAAATGGTATAAAATTCTAAGAAATTATTAACTCCACCATGAATAGGCCTCTTAAAGGCACTCCAACAAAATTATATTACCTCAACAGATACACACCTCCTAACCTAACTCAAACACTACTCTGGGGAAAAAAGGTTATACCTGAGATTGAAATTAAAAATAAATTAAATGCATTAAAGGAACAAATCTCCGTATCACTTACAACAGAAAGGAGGAACCCATCTGAAAAACAGTTCTCTCATTCTCGAATCCATTAGTGACACAACATTAAAAAACAATATCAAAAGTTATTTAAGAAATATTAAACTACACACAGCAAGACAATATCAGACACTGAAAATATGATCACTATTTTAAGAAGTTCCTGAGTCCACCAATACCCTGTGAAAACATGCTCCCTAACCTACATATATTCCACCTGCACCGTAGAAGTTATTTAAGGCACAACCAACAGGCACCCGTAGTTAAGGCACAACCAGCCCTTCTCAACCTTGAAAATGTTCTGCTCCACTCAGACCCTGGTCTCAGTGTGTGACCATTCATTCACCAGCTGGCCCATTTCACACGCAGCACATCCACATGAAACGAAGGAGTGAGCCAATCATCTGTTCAGTTGAGAGAAGCTTTTAGCTTCCCTGCTAGTAAAAGGTTTTATCAGTTGACAGATATGTGATATTGTGCCCTGAGGTAGAAGAGATCTAGCAACCCCAGATGATTGTCAGTTATGCACCCAGACAGCTGGTTTCACTTCATAGATCCCTTGCTAACCCTCTATAACCAGTGACAACCGCACAGATCGTTCCAACTGCGACAATTGCTAATCATCAATCATACAACGACATCACAAACACACATCACTGCAGTCACACACAGGTACATAAATGAACCACCTGTTAGCTATTGCTAATTTTATCACCGCCATTCTAACCCTGGTAGGAATGAGAGACTTACTTGTTATACACTGCAATGTCGCAACACAGGTGACTAGACCACGTGACTGTTTTGTCCTGTCTGAGGCATAGACCGTCCTCTGTTTGAACCCCGTCGTCTGACTGAGAAACAGCCAGGCTCGTGCTTTCCCAAGCCTAGGCCTATGTGACATATTTCCGCCTAACTAATAACTTTCGAGAGACACCTGTAACATATTTAGACTGAGAAACGATCTATAACAATTTCAAATTTAATAATGTCAATTAATTTCCATGATTCGCGTCCATATTAATTCTGTAAATCACATTTAATATCGTATAGGCCTAGTTCCAGTAATCTCACTACGTGCGGGAGCCCTCCTCCCTCAGTTGACCTTGAATGTGTGTGTACAGTGTGAGTGGTATAGTTCAGCTGTTATTCTGACAAAAATTGAGAATTCTTCAAATTGGGAGAGCAACACCAAATTAGTCTGGCATTACATATAACATGTTGCACACCAAGGACAGCCTTTATATATTGAGGAAAAAATATTCTGAAAATACAGTTCAGGTGATGATGACCCGGATCTCCTCCTCATGGATAAGGTTCAAGAATCATCCACATTGTAAATACAGAACTGCATTAGAGTTAGAGTGATGACGTTGAGTATATGAGATCATTCACAGAAGGTGACTTATTACTAAACATTAATTACTTGAACAACTACAGCCATGAGGATTTTTTGTGATCAACATTTCTATGTTTGTTGAAACACAGGGCATCTTCGAGAGATGTGGCTTTACCAGCAAGCACCCACGACTCTACGAAGATTTAGAAGGAAAATTTGTTGTGCAAAAGTTTGATTGCACAGAAAAACGAAGCTGTGAAAAGTGATAGGCACCGTGGACCGAACGAAGGGTCCATCAGTTCTTAGAAGGTGGATGATTGCTGGCCCAGGAGTGACAGTTATGAAAGAATTTGTATAAACTCACGGAATGATGACATGAGCTACCATGAACAGATGTCAACAGGTTAGAAGTCATTTGAATGGAGAAAATAGGCAACCCATTCTAAGAGAGTCAGCAGAATTGAACAACATAGCCACAAATCCATAAGACCCTAATCTTTCAGGAAGAAATTCTAAAGAATACTGTATGATCTTCTAGAGGAGCGAATCCAGCTATGCACACAACCAGAGAATGTCACGATCAAAAAAGAAGTCAACTGTTTCATTCAGTGCCTCCAGTACAACCTCCAGGAGCCGATCTCAACCTAAGCTCATTGTCTTAATGAGTGATTATAAACTAGACTTACATAGGATACATATCAAGAGAATGGTAATCTTGAGACTCTTTTCAGCCACGAAAATTAAGTTTATCTCACTTCTGCTATACACTAATTAGGAATCTGAAATTATCCATGACTCGAAACAGAACCATCACCCACTTCTGTAGTTTCCATTGTTGAGGTAAAGATTTGGAGGACCTGCCATTATCAACGTGTTGACACAATGTAACTAAACATTTAGTGAGTATGCTAACCTATTGTTGAGTCACACAGACAAGAACAAGCTAAAAGCCTGAAGAGACTTAACGTTGTCTGGGATGTATATTCAGAGCACTCTGAGAAATAAGGAGTCAGAGAGATAGGAGAGAGGTCACTCCAAGTAACTGGCGTTTTTCTTGAGAATCGACGTTAACAAGATTGAGGGGTTCTTCTGGCCACTTACACTGCAGGCATCCAAGTTGAAGATGGTCCAGCCATAATCAGTACTGCTATTATGACTCATGGGTCCTCCATATGGAACAAGATAGGCATAGAGATGACTTGAATATTTATCTTTTGAAATCTTCTGACTGGCCAACACGGTCATGAAGATAAACAAAACGCACATAAACGAATAGCTTCATACAAAACCTAACCTAATATTACCTATCCTAAACTTCCCTAACATGTTTCAGGTATAATTTGTAATATTATGATATTAAATTAAGTCTTAAATTAAACAGCAAATTCTATATATACGAAAAAATTATCAATTAAATTATACAAATCATTTTTTCTTTACCTGAAAAAAATTCCTATTGCTTTCTAGTGATTTATCTGTGATTATCCACATATATATATATATAATGTATATATATATATTTAAGTGGACGGAAAAGTCATTTTAAACCCACAAATACAGTTTATATGTTATATGTAAATATTTTCTTGACCACGTTACGGTACAGCCTCAGGCTCACCTTATCCCTTAATTCATCACCAAGGAGAGAGGCAAGGTTCGTGGAGGAGTTAGCATGCTTGATTACCAGTCACTGAATACAGCGTTGTTGACGATCCCTGCAGGCTCACCACGTCGTGTTCTGTAACTGTCACTCTAATAAAGTCTATGCAACGTTGTACTTGAGACGAACACCTTAAAACACTATATCAGGCA